>NC_142067.1:116233719-116533719 GCF_059756535.1 Pantherophis guttatus | reverse complement strand
CAAAATTTCCGCTACCGGTTCTATAGAACTGTTAGAACCTGCTGGATTTCACCACTGCTCTGCCCTCACCATATAATGTAAAAGCTTTTGTGTCACATCAGTTTGATACATGCAAGAAACAGCATGTATAAGAAGTATACAGGTAATCCTCAATTTACAACCATTTGTTTAATGACCGTTCGAAGCTACAACAGCAGTGAAAAAAGTGACTTATGACCATTTTATACACTTATGACCGTTATGGCATTCTCCATTGTCACACGATCAAACTTTGAGACACTTGGCAACTGACTCATATTTATGATTGTCCTGGCATCATGTGAGACCTTCTGACAAGCAAAGTCAATGGGGAAGCCAGATTCACTTAACAACCCGTGTTACTAACTTCACAACTGCTGTGATTCACTTGTGGCAAGAATGGTCATACAATGGGGCAAAATTCACTTAACAAATGTCTCACTTCGCAACATAAACTTTGGGCTCAATTCAGGGGTGAAATGCTCCTGGTTCAGACCCGATCGCCTGATCCGGTAGCGATGGCGGCGGGTGGTTCGGAGAACCAGTAGCAAAAATCCCTGCACCCCTCCCCCCATGCCCAGCTGAGCTGCGCAATCATCAGAGGCTTTTTTTTTTTACTTTTAAAAGCATTTTTTCTGCAACTTCTTCCAATGAAAAAATGCTTTTAAAAGTAAACAAAAAAAAAGCCTCTGATGATCGTGTGGCTCAGCTGGGATCGTCAGAGGCTTTTCAAAGCATTTTTTTCTACAACCTCTTGGCCGAAGAGGTGGTAAAAAAATGCTTTGAAAAGTCTCTGACGATCCCAGCTGAGTTGCCTGATTGGCAGAGAGGCATTTTTTAAAAAGCCTCTCTGACGATCCCAGAGTTGCCTGATCGGCAGAGGCTTTTCAAAGCATTAGTAAAAATGCTTTGAAAAGTTTTTTTTTAAAAAAAGTTGGCCACACCCACCCAGTCACATTACCCCCACCCCCACCAAGCCACACCCACAGAACTGGTAGTAACAAATTTTATATTTCACCCCTGGCTCAATTGTGACCATAAATCAAGGACTACCTGTAATATGAAGGCAAATATTCGTGTCCCAGGATAATGTTGCCGGATCCAATTTGAGTCGGGACCAGATATTTATTCTTCCAAACTTTTAGTCTGGTACTGGAAGAATAATATATGGAAATACTCTAGCATTTCAGATGGTCATCTGAACCTCAGAAACAGAACAGTTCAATAATTATGAATTTCCTGCTTATTTTTTTAAAACACAAGAGAAGGGTATGGATCAGGGGTTGGTTGCTACCGTGGCAGCGGCAGGAGGCTCCGCCCACCTGCCCAGACATCATCAAAACTGCTCTGTGGGTGCGCAGAATCTGCTGCACATGCCCAGAAGCGCCACGCGCTCGCAATAGCAAACTGGTAGCGCCGGGATTTGAATCCCACTACTGGTATGGATGTACATTAATTGAACAAGCAAGCTAGATAAAGACTTTGGCTTCTGAATCTAATATTTTACAGATTGCCTTTTGTAATCCTTGGAATGTTTTTGAATTTCTGTGGAATTTCTGTGTCGTTTGAGAACGTCATTCACCTAACTCTGACAGATTGAATAATTTGAAAATCACGGTGAACTTCTCTCATTTACATAGTATGCGTCCTGTAGAAACACTAGCTACATGCAATCTGATGTTCGCTATTAAAGGAAAAAAAGTCATTTGAGAATTTGGGTTTATCTTGATAACTCATTTGTATAGCAAAAGCAGAACAAAAGCCTTTGTTCCCCGTAAATAAAACCTATCCATAAATGAATGGACAGACATAATGATTCCTTTTCCTGGGGTGGAATTAAAACAAGAAAAGAGGGATCGATTGGAAGTCACATGGAAGATTTCTTGGTTCTCCTGGCCTGTAGCAAATTAGTGGGAATCTTTATAGGCTGAAGTATCCAAGATTTACTTAGGTTGTATCATTTCAAATTTCAGTTAGGAGTTGTGCATTTGGATATTCCTACTATGTACACCATTTTTAAAAGCAATAGCACTTAGACTTATATACCACTTTGCAGTGCTTTGCAGCCTTCTCTAAGCGGTTTACAGAATCAGCCTATTGCCCCCAACAATCTGGGTCCTCATTTTACCCACCTCAGAAGGATGGAAGGCTGAGAACCTTGAACATAGTCTCTCTCTCTCTCTCTCTCTCTCCTTCACTCTCTCTCTTTCTCCTTCACTCTCTCTTTCTCCTTCTCCTTCTCTCTCTCCCTCTCTCTCTCACTTTCTCTCACTTGAGCTGCCTTTAAACAGATACTTTTCACTTTGAAGCAAAGTGATATAGTTTAGAAATATTTTAACTTCTTAATCCTGCTGGTTGCATAAATTGGCCCCAAAATATTGCCCTTGATAACTTAAAAATGTTGTAGCAAATGGCTAGAGACAGGTTTCCCCCAAAATGTTTTACAAAAGGTAGATTCTGTCAATCAACGTGTTTTTGCATTCATAATGTTAACCAGTAAAACTGTTTCTTTTTCATTTTGCAAAGAAATACTAATTTACAGCCTTGTTTGTACTGTTTTGATAAATCTGTGATCTTGACTTTACCACTTCAAACTTCTGGAATGGGCTGGATGCTTGTCTGCATCTACATAAATGAACGGATATTATCTCTCACGTAAGACATTAGTGTAGGCAAGAAAGGCTAAACTTTTTGGCATGGTGGAAAGATGGGTAGCAAACAAGCCTAATAATAAAGAAAAAGAAATCTGTCTTTCTGAACTGCAAAGATGGTAAAGTGATCATGTCAGTTCCCACCCCACAATCAGAAGGTGGGATAATGCAAATATTTTGCAAAAGTAGGTTTGCATTGCCTACTGATGGGTTCTGTTTTGTTCTCTTAATTTTTGCACTGAATCTTTCCCAGGCAGCTGGGAAGAAGCAGATGTGAGTCATGCACAGCCCCAGAGAAACCCCAGACCAGCTGTTCACATTGGGAAAACAGGGATGGTTATGCTCACACATCTGGCTTCTATCCCTGGTATAAGGAAGCTGACGAGCGCAAATTGTATCTGGGAATATAATAGCACGTAGTTCTGGCAAGAGATTTGCCGTGGGTATACAAAACACTTGAAGAATTGCATGGAAAGTTAGGAGACTTTCCATAAAGTTAGCAACCTCCTAAAAATGAAACATTTCAAACATTCTGATCCTGAATTCCTCCATTCCTGTTCTGACTCAGCTCCCCAAACACGACAAACCCTATGAAATCAATCAACGATTCCTTTATTAGGAGCACCAGCAGCCCCGGCAAAAAGTCTCTCTCTCACAGCAGGTTATCAGTGGCTGACCAGCAGGGAGATGAATAGTTGTCTGCCACATCTGTTCATCTCTGCCCCCCTGTCTTTTATCCCCAGAACTAGGGTGCTTCGCTAGCAGCAGTGGCTCTTCCATCCCGAGGATCGGCCCACAGATTTCCACTGCTCTCCTCTCCTCTGCTTTCTGCCCATCCGCGTGTCAGGCACTGGACCCAGCTGTTCCTCCTCTTCCTCATCAGCCACCTCCAGACCTGGGGGCTGTTGACTCTACATCTGAGGGATGATGGATGGCCCAGGCTCCACCTCTCTCTCTCTCTCTCTCTCTCTCTCTCTCTCTCTCTCTCTCTCTCTCTCTCTCTCTCTCTCTCTCTCTCTCTCAGCTCCATTTCCTCTTCCCTCTCAGAGCTCTCAACTTGCCTTGATGCTGATCCTGACTCCCACGCCTCCTCCTCACCTGATTTGGCTGCTGGAGGTGCTGGCGGCCGATAGGCCCCAACAATTCCCTTGCAGAGTGGATGAGTTTCTTTGTTGGCAGATTCCTTCTTCTAAAGGTTCTTCTTTCCTTTTTTCCACCAGATCGTATCTTGCTACCGCTTACGCTGAAACTCCTTATAGATGAGAGTGTATAAGAGAAAAGCAAACTGTCTACGGAGATTCTCAGTCATCCAGGTCAGGGTTGTCCCAAAGATGCTTTTTCCAAAAACCACTGAAACTTTCAGAACGCTAAAGGCCAGATGACTGCAAGGAGTATAAATCCTTCCATTCCTACCATTCAGTTAGAACTGAAGAAGCTTCTTGGATGAGAACCAAAATGTCTTCAAGGAAAAAAAAACAAGGTAGGTCCACTTGCCTTTTGATAAAGCACCTTTGGGACAGAAAAGCAAGATGTACCTCTCCAAGGTGTCTGGGAAGTTCACTATCTACCCTGCTCCTTCCCACATTATTCATCTTATAGATACTTCAGGTTTTGCTGGTTAGCTACCAAAAAGATACTTGGTATAAAGTCTACATATATGACAGGTTGATTTGATGGCTTCCAGGCTGTTAGGACTTAGAAGTTATGGGTAGATCTTGACTTGTGATAACAATTGAGCCCAAGATTTGTGTTGCTAAGCAAGACAGTTGTTAAGGGAGTTTTGCCCCATTTTATGATCGTTCACAGCTGTTAAGTGAAGCACTGCGGCTAGTAACACGGTTGTTAAGTGAATTAAGCTTCCCCTTTGATTTTGCTTGTCAGAAGGTCTCAAAAGTTGATCACATGATCTGGGAGGTTGCAACCATCATAAATACATGCCCGTTGCCAAGCCTTCAAATTTTGATCACGTGACTATGGGCGATGCTATAAGGGCCTCAAATGTGAGAAACGGCCATAAGACACTTCTTTCAGTGCCATTGTCACTTAAAATGGTCACTAAATGAATAGTTGTGAGTCCATTCTACTGTACTGGGCCTTGTGGACACAACAAAAAAAGGTGTTGTGTCTGTGAATGTGTTGTATTCTGACCCATTATATGCCTCTACTTGGACCCTCAGAAAATGGTATACCTACAAAAGAGCTTAACAGGTTATAAAAGATTTTCAAAAGGGATGTGGTGGCTCAGTGGCTAAGATGCTGAGCTTGTCGATCGAAAGGTCGGCAGTTCAGCGGTTTGAATCTCTAGTGCCGCGTAACGGGGTGAGCTCCCATTACTTGTCCCAGCTTCTGCCAACCTAGCAGTTCGAAAGCATGTGTGCCTTTGGCATTTAGTCATGCCGGCCACATGAACACGGAGACGTCTTTGGACAGCTCTGGCTCTTTGGCTTTGAAACAGAGATGAGCACCGCCCCCTAGAGTCGGGAATGACTAGCACATATGTGCGAGGGAAAACTTTACCTTTACCTAAAAGATTTTAATAATAATAATAATAATAATAATAATAATAATAATAATAATAATAATAATAATAATAATAATAATAATAATAATAATAATAATAATAATATTTCTATACCGCCCTTCTCCCGAAGGACTCAGGGCGGTGTACAGCCTGATTAAAAGCACAAAGACAAACAAAATTTAAAAATTATTAAAATTATTAAATAATTGGCTCAATTATAAAACCCCCAAATTTAAAATCCCACATTTAAAACCAATTAAAATCTTTACATTGATAGCCCGACCTGGCAGAACAACAAGGTTTTGAGGGCACAGCAAAATACACGGAGGTCGGAGATCTTACGCATTTCTGGGGGCAGTTCATTCCAAAGGGCAGGGGCTCCCACAGAGAAGGCCCTCCCCCTGGGTGTCGCCAGCCGACATAATTTGGCCAATGGCACCCTGAGGAGACCCTCTCTGTGGGAGCGGACTGGCCAGTGGGAGGCTACTGGTGGCAGAAGACGGTCTCGAAGGTACCCAGGTCCAATGCCATGGAGCGCTTTAAAGGTGGTAACCAACACCTTGAATCGCACCCGGAAGACCACTGGGAGCCAGTGCAGCTCACGCAGGAAGAGTGTCACGTGGGCACAACAAGACATCCTGTTTAAAGAACAGCTAATCAATAATCCAAAGATCAATCTTACAGGTCTAGCTACAGTCTAAACTGCAGGATCTCATGTGTCAGAGTGTCCACAGAGTGTATGGTGGAGAAATATCTGATGGAAACCATTTTACCTTCCTAAATAACACAGCTAGGAGGATACCTATATTGAGAACAAGAAGCAAACAAGCAAACTTCTTTTTTACACAGGGTAACTGTGGGTTATGACCTTTTAAATTCAGCATGGCATAAGTTCGATGAACTTGATTTTCACATGAATAAAAGTTATGTTCTTGGAAAGTGAGATGTGGTTTGTCCAATAGTCTGTAGAGATTTTCAGCCATCCAGGTCATGGTTGTCCCAAAGGTGCTTTTTCAGGGGACAACTGGACTTTCTTCTTATTATTTTTTTTGAAGACATTTTGCTTCTCATCCAAGAAGCTTCTTCAGCTCTGACTGGATGCTGGGGAATGGAAGGTTTTATATTCCTTGCAGACAGCTGGTCATTTGCAATCTTTTTGAGGGTTGCTGGAGCACTTGGAGGTTTATCTGTGTCCTCAGGGTCACCTGAGTAGTGCTCCTGGTTCCTGTAGTCTGCAATTTTTCTGGAAATCCGTTCATACTCCCACACCATTCCAAGAGGGTTCATCCCAAATTGCATAGCTAAATGCTTATAGAGAACAAGAAAGTCCAGTTGCCTCCTGAAAAAGCACCTTGGGTTTGTCCAATAGCATGATATTTTTCATTTCTGGTGTCCAGGATCCAGACAGAAAATCGCTTAGTAGCTGAACCCATCTCATGTATGACTCTAGGGGGCAGTATTGAACTGAGGTTGAGTTCAAGAGACCTTGAAAGCTTTACTCTCCTGTCTAGGAAAAGCGCTCCTTAAATATATATTTTTTTCCCTTCATGAACCAGTGCAACAAACATCATGTTTCATTTGTTTTGGAAAATGTGTTTTTTCCCCCAACACTCAGGGCAAAATCTACCACCAGATAAAGATTTTCTCCCACATAAAGGGAGACTTTTCCTCATGAGTGACTTCCAATCACCAGATCATGCCACACGCTATTTGACTTGTTTACTTAATGGTTCATCAAATCAGCATACTCTTGATTATTTAAAGCATGTTCACGTATGAAATACTCTTGTGGGGCAAGAGTACTTGAGTTTGATACAGTCAAGGACCGCACTTAATTTTAAAAAGGAAATTTTGACCTTAGAGGAGAAAAGAGCCACAGAGTATATTGGAGTAACATCGGAGTGGGTGGAAGCTGATATTTTTAATCCCTTTTGAAGGCATCTGTGGCTTTCTTTCACTGAAATGGGTCTGCTAAACTTCCCGGGAGCTGATGAATTTCTTCTAAATTCGAAACCTCTCTTGCTGCAAAAGGCAATTTGGAAGTTGCCTTCCTCTGGAGATGTAAAATGGCTGCAAAATCCACAGATCCAGAGAATTTATTTATTTGGAAATTTTATATAGCCGCCTACTCGCTCACAGAGACACCAGGCGGCTTACAAACAATAAAAACACAGTACAGGGGGAAAAATATAAAATTTTTAAAAATCAATACAAATAAAATACAATAACTTCCACCCACCCACCCCACTCCCGACAACAACAAATAGTCAGATAAGCCGTTTGATGGGCTTCCTCGCACTCTGGGTTTCTCAGGCCTGCTGGTGAAACTAATTCTTCATGGCCTCACAAAAGAGTATCTCAGCAGACTAAAAGCATTGTGATTAACACACCAGCTGTCTGCAATTACTGTAAGTTCGAATCTCACCAGGCTCAAGGTTGACTCAGCCTTCCATCCTTTCTAAGGTAGATAAAATGAGGATCCAGTTTTTGGGGGCAATAAGCTGACTTTGTATAAATATACAAAAGTATGAAGGCTATTGCTTAACGCATTGTAAGCCGCCCTGAGTCTCCGGAGAAGGGCGGCATATAAATCAAATAAAAAAAAAAAAGTATCAGAATGTCGAACCGGTTCGGATCGGATCAGGCGAACCGGTAGTTCCTACCAGTGGCTGACCCCGCCCACCTGCCCTGGCACTATCACATCCTATATAATTGCCAGTTTTTCGATGCCGCTTGCATGCACGGAAGGTTCACATTTTTGGTTCCTGGCAAACCGGTTATTACAACTGGCAGCAACCCACCACTAGTCGAACCCCAGAATATTAGGGTTGGAACAGATGTGTAGAAATGCAACATTATTTTATTATGAAGGGATACATGGATTAGCGCCTGTCCCTTTCACAAAGTTGTATTGTCGCCTATGCGTGTTGTAATTCAGAAAGAGCTACTGGCTAGCTAGCAACAGAATTTGTGACAGGCAGTGAACAGAATAGCCAGATGAGATTGTGCTTCTAAATATCAATGTTGAAGAATTAGCATTAATTAAATTCATTCTATGACTTTCCCGATAATCTGTGTTGGGAAATACTGTAACCGAAAGATCTATGTGTCTGGTCTTTTAAACAGGAGATAACTCTATATGAGCAACTTCATGGAAACGAGCTGAGGATGTGGTTAAACAGATACTTAAGAGTTTGTTAGTAGCAAAAAAGATTTGTATTACAAAAAAATGTAAAGAGCTTTTGCCCCAATGGAGACAGCATGGCTCATTCAAATGGTTGAGTTAGCTGCCCGCAAAAAAGTGGTTATAGGCAGAAAAACAAATTATATCCATTTTTAAGATCTGTAATAGCTTCCTAGAAGCGTTCGAGTAATCCCTGCCTCCTGTTTTATTGCTTCTGTGTCTATATTCTGTTCAAGTTTCCTATTGTTAAATCATCCAGTGTATCTGAAAATTTCGTGTTTTGATGCTTTGTTTATTTCCTTCCTTCTTTCCTTCTTATATCAAATACAGATTTAAAAGACTTTGCCTGCCATTTTGTAATCCACAAACAATAGTAAAGATTTTTTTTTTCCAGGCCAATAGTAATCTGGTATGCTTTCTTCCTGCTGTTCTATCAGGAGGCTGATAAAGTCTTTTGGTCTGGTATGGATTTGTAACAATAAGCAAATATAAATAACTTTACTGGGATCGTTAACCAGCAGAAAGTAGAAAGAAAAGAGTTTTCAGATATCCAGAACATCCAGAAATAGCAAAGCACTTAGACATATATACCGCTTTACAGTTCTTTACAGCCCTCTCTAGGTGGTTTACAGAGTCAGCATCTTGCCCCCAACAATTTGGGTCCTCATTTTACTGACCTCGGAAGGATGGAAGGCTGAGTCAACCTTGAGCCTGGTGAGATTCGAACTGCCAAATTGCAGGCAGCCGGCAGGCAGCAGAAGTAGCTTGCAGTCCTGCACTCTAACCACTGTGCCACCGTGGCTCAGAAATAAATAAGGATTAACAATAAGCACCCATGCAGTACTTTCTTTATAAATCAGAATTTGTAAATGTTCTTCAGTTGCTATCCATTGGAACCCTTAGTTATGTTGCTGTTTTAAACACAGCAGAAATGATGATGATGGTAGCCATTCAGTTGTGTCCGACTCCTGACAATTCTATGGATTAGATCTCGCCACATCTTCCAATCTTGCACTAATTCTTTCAGTTGCTCAATGCTCTGGCTGGTGTCTGGCTTTGATAGTGTCCATCCACCGTGTTCTTTGACGGCCTGGTTTCCTTTTACCACTAACCCTTCCCGACATAATTGCTTTCTCCAGTGAATTCCTCCGCATGACATGGCCAAAATAAGTGAAACACGGTTTTGTGATTTTTGCCTTTCAGTGACATCTCTGATGTTAGGCGCTCCAGTATTTGCTTGTGGGGGTCACCATTGCTGTCCAAGGAGCAGCAGAAATATGTACCCTCAAAATAATGCACCACAATTAGAGCCTAGGCTGATTTGAAATAACATAAATATCCCCTTGGTACTAACCAAGCTTTGGAAGCACCGAAGGTGTTTAAAGCTTCTAGGGAATTTCAAGGGCATAAGAAAGTCTTTATGCTTTCATCTTGTCCAAAAATCTCTTATGACATTCTTTAGGTTGGGGATGTTAGCATGAAAGATAATGGAAATGAGGAGATGACTGAGTAGGAAGCAGCCACAGGACTAGTCTTACTTCAGAGGTAAAGATGCCCTCAGGTTGAACTCAGCTTTTGGTGATTAATGTGGACACCACCATCCTGCTCTCCTGGCAACAGTACAGAAGTGGTTTGAGATGGCCTTTTTCCTAGATCTTTTTCAATATCTCATTCTAGCTTACAGCCCTTATGTTCCCTGGCATTTTTTGTGGAAAAATCAACTAACTAGGTCCAACCCTGATTAACCAAAGAGTCTAAACAACGGCTGCCATCTGCTGAGGTAACAATGGCCTTAGCTTTCTACACAATTTTATCTACCTGAGCAATGTAAATGCACGTAATAGTCATACCAGTGATGGGAACTGAAGGTGGCTTTAGATGGCCTATATGTTAGTTCAGTTGTAAAACAGTAACCCTGACAGAAGCTAACTTGGAAAGATGTGAGGAGAACGGTAGTAGCCGAAATAGAAACATAAAAACAACAAATGGATCCCCACCATCCTATGTATGGACAAGAGGCCTATGACTGAGGATGAGAAAATGTGTTTTGCAGAATCAGTTCCATCGAATCTGGAAAGTCATCAAATAGAACTATGGGATAACTCAAACTACCCTGTTTTTCCCCAAAATAAGACATCCCCTGATAATAAGCCCAATCGGGCTTTTGAGTACATGGCAATAAGGCCAAACACTTATTTCAGGGTTCAAAAAAATATAAGACAGGGTCGGGGAAACACGGTATAGTCAAAATTAGACCAACTTTATGGAAAATCCTATGTGTGGGCACCAAGAGCCGTGGTGGTGCTGTGGTTAGAATGCAGTATTGCAGGCTGACTCTGCCCACTGCCAGGAGTTCGATCCTGACAGGCTCAAGGTTTTCACACCTATCTGCCCAAGAGTCCTTTCTTCAATGTAAGAGGAGAACTCCCTGCATACTCTAAGATAAGCTCCAAAAGGAAATTTTGGCTACAGACTCCATAAAGGACAATGCAACGGGGACTTTTGCACTGTTTGCTGTTCTTAATTAATGAACCATGCAAAATTGTTAGGGGACTAAGTGGAATACCCAACTCGACCTGTGTCTCTGTCTTTAGAGATGTTTAGATAGGAGTCCCAACACTGTTGATATTGATCACTGCAGCATCTCTCTATCCATAAATGAAGTTGGACATGTATTGGTTCACGTATCATTAATTCATCCATCCATCCATGTACAACACAGAGTAGTTTTCTACAGTACCCTGGTGCTTCTTTCCAAGTATGCATTTTATTTTCCGAGTCCAGAACATCTTACATCAAAAAAGAGAAAATAGGATGTTTAAAATTAGTAAAATAATCTAAACAAAGGAACTTTCAATAAGCATTTAAGGTGTATAAAAATTAAAACACAGAAGGAATTAAAAACACTTATGTGACATTAGATAGCATTTGAAGCCCAGAGGGTAGCGATCTAAATAGCTTTATCTGTCAGGTTTCGATGTTGTCTCAAATAAAATAAATTGCATTTCCAAACAGATAGTCTTTGAAGAAATCTTTCATTTTATTAAGCACGACAATCTGGCCCCGATCGTGGCGTAGCCAACTCTGACTTCCTGACACCAAACTTTCCCTTTCCGTTCCCCAATTCTCTGCGTCTCATTGGCCTTCTTCCAAATCACTCTCCCATATCTACTACTTAAGCTCCCAGGAATGTCCCCCCTCCCATCTCATCTCCTAGGGGATATTATCTTCAAGGAAAATAAGTAGGTGAAATGTCAAGCGTCCTCTTGCCAGCTGCCCCCTCTTCTCCTTCTTATGTCAGCACTAGAGTAAATGCAGGTTGAAGTGCTGACATTATCATTGGCCAGGATCAATTTGTCCATTGTACATGATCCATTAAGATTGTAGCATAATAAATGTTCAGGGCTCTGCAATGCCCCACATGTTCACTTTCCATCTCCTCTGATATAGCCCCATGTCTTCAAATTCTTCTTACATTGGGACACCCCTGTTCTCAATCTGTTCAAAGTTTTCCATAGCATGGAAGATAGCAACAGCACTTATACAGGTACTCAGTGATGGGCTTCAATTGGTTTAACAACCAGTTCTGTGAGCATGTGTAAGGCGTAATGCCTAACACACTTGCGTGCGGCATTCAAAATACAGCATTTTGAAGCTCAGCTGCTTACCTTCTAAGGCAGCCCCAGTAAGTTGAACAGCGGAGGCATGGAAATCAGCTATGTTGCGCAAATGAGCTGAGCCAGAAAGAAGGAAACATAGGACAGGATATGGGGGGGGGGGGCGGCGGCTGATTATCGGAACTACTGGTTCGCTAGAACTGGTCCGAATTGGCAGCAGCCCACCACTGCAGGTACTCCTCAATGTACGACCACAATTGAGCCCAACATTTATGTTGCTATAAATGAGACACTTGTTAAGTGGGCTTTGCCCCATTTTACGACCTTCCTTGCTACCATTGTTAAGTGAATAATTGCTATTGTTAAGTTAGTAAACAGTTGTTAAATGAGCTCTGAGTTCCCCTTTGCTCATTAGAAGGTCGCAAAAGATTATCACATGATCACAGGACATTGCAACCGTCATAAATATTAGTCAATTGAGAAGCATCTGAATCTTGATCACATGACCATCTGGATGCTGCAATGGTCATAAGTGTGAAAAATGGTCATAAGTCATTTTTTTCAGTGATGTTGTAACTTTGAATGGTCACTAAATGAACTGTTGTAAGTCAAGGGCTACCTCTATACTACCTCATAGTGCTTTACAGCACTCTTTAAGCAGTTTATAGAGTCAGCATATTGCCCCCAACAATCTGGGTCTTCATTTAACCAATCTCAGAAGGATGGAAGCCCGAGTCAACCTTGAGACTGTCAGGATCAAACTGCTGGCAGTGGGCAGAGTCAGCCTGCAATACTGCATTCTAACCACTGTACTCTTGGTGCCCACGCATAGGTTCTTCCATAAAGTTGGTCTAATTTTCACGATAGTTTGAGTTATGCCGTACTTCTATTTGACGGCTTTCCAGATTTTATGGAACTGATTCTGTCATCTGCAAAAAAACACTTTTTCATCCTCAGTCATAGGCGTCATATCCATACATAGGATTAGGGGTGGGATTCTACTAGTTCGGACCGGTTCGGGAAAACCGGTAGCTTCGATGATCAGTTGGGAGCGAACCGGTTCGTCCCAACCATCAGATGGGCCCACCCGCCCTCCCACACTGTTTTCCTACCTTTATCTTCTCAGCTGATTTGCGCAGCAGAACAGATTGCCATGCCTCAGCTGTGTTTCTCCTCCAAAGAAACACAAAAGTGAAGATTTCTTCAAAATGTGCACATGCATGCATCAGGCGCATAAACATGCAAAGCACACAATCACCGAACCGGTTGTTAAACCATGAGGATCCCATCACTGCATAGGACGGTGGGGATCCATTTGCTGTTTTTATGTTTCTGTTTCGGCCACTACTATTCTCCTCACGTCTTTCCAAGTTAGCTTCTGTCAGGGTTACTGTTTTACAACTGAACTAACATACAGGCCATCTAAAGCCACCTTCAGTCCCCATCACTGGTATGACAATTAAGTGCGTTTACATTGCTCAGGTAGATAAAATTTTGTAAGAAGCTAAGGTCATTGTTATCGCAGCAGATGGCAGCCGTTGTTTAGATTTGCTGGTTAATCAGAGATGGACCTAGTTAGTCGACATTTCCACAGAAAATGCCAGGGAACATAAGGGCTGTAAGCTAGAATGAGATATTGAAAAAGATCTAGGGAAAAGGCCTTCTCAAACCACTTCTGTACTGTTGCCAGGAGAGCAGGATGGTGGTGTCCACATAATCACCAGAAGCTGAGTTCAACCTGAGGGCATCTTTACCTTTGAAGTTAGACTAGTCCTGTGGCTGTTTCCTACTCAGTCATCCCTTTCTTCCCAGCTGGATGCAAATTTGCATCTTCCTCTCAGCAAGGCTATTGGAAGGGTTTCAGGATAAAGTAAAGTGTGTTTTTACAAACAGATGCAGCCGGCTAGAAGCACAGTGGATGAAGAATTTCTGTAGCTATTTAGAGTGACATCAGTTGGAAGAATAATACCTCCATTGAATAATATTATTAAATACAGCACAAAGATTTGCTTGTGTCTTAAGGGTCCCTTGCAAAACTTAGTTCTTAAGGGCTACTCTGAAGAAAAAAAAAAGAGAGAGAGAGAAAAAAAAAACCCGGCAGCTAACAATTGCAAAGATATGATTTTATGCTTTCTAGCAAAGGGAAATCTGCCTCCGCCTTATGTGTATTTTTGGAATTCCCCCTTCTCTTTTTCATCACGCACTTTCCTTTGTTAGCTGTGATTTTTGAGCTGTTGAGAGTCAGCCTGAAATCCCACTCTCTGAGCTCCTCCTATAAGTGGATCTAATAGAACAATTGCACAAAAACACCTTCAGGATCAGAAGAATTGATTTCTGTCTTACTGCTGTCTAGGCAAACTTCTGTTTCAAAACATCTCCAGACACATAGTCTACTCTTTGTTGACATGCCAACACTCTTTCTTATCTGATCCTTTTTTATCTTCCAAATAACGGTGTCAGTATTTTGGCTTGTCAGATTCTGGTCTTGCACCGGAATTAAAGTCAGTATCAGTCTGAGGACAAATTACTTGTTCAGAGACATTAGGGCAGTGATGAGATTCAAATAATTTAACAACCGGTTCTCTGCCCTAATGACCGGTTGGGTGGGCGTGACCGTGGTGGGCATGGCCAGGGGTGTGTGACAGACAGCACTTGGCCTCCTGTACCCCCCGGGAGCAAAAGGGGGATGGGCTGCCCCCCTACCCCATTTTGGGCCTAGTAGGCCTCCCTACAGCCTCCTGGGAGTGAAAACGGACTGCAGGGGGCATGTGCCACCCCCATGCCCCATTTTGGGCCTAGTAGGCCTCCCTGCACTTACCTGGGAGCCAAAATGGGGCACATGGGGACTCCTGGAAGGGGTAGAGCGGGACCAGCCAGCAATTTAACTACTGGTTCAACCAAATCAGCCCGAACCAGCTGAATCCCACCAGTGTATTAGGACAATTATGAAAATGGAGGCATCAAGTTATAACAAGGACAAGACACAGACAAGATGAAATCCTATCTTTGCACTTGGACTTTTATGAGTGTTGCAAACTCTGTTTTAAGATCCAGGGCCCACTCGGCAATAACTAGGAAATGTATTCTTTCAGTGTGGGGAGTCTTATTCCAGAAGGACAAATATAATTTAATAGGTGTAAAAGAAACATCTTGCAATTGGTATACAACGATAGAAATTTGTTCAGAAGAAGTAAAGCAAGAAAAAGGAAAATAATTTGTGTACGGAAAATATTCCGTTGTGTTGAGAAATTATGGCAATGATTATGGCAACGTTGAAGAGAACATCTGGCTTAAACTAACTAGAGGAATAAAAGAAAGCAAAACAAAGCAAAACAAAAATCTGTTTTTGATGTCTGCTATTACCTTCCTGACTAGGGAGAAGATATGACAGTACCTTCCTAAAATAAAACTACAGATCCTCTCAAAGTAGCTTGACGTTGTAGTGATGCCATCATTTAGGTATCTGTGGAGATTCACAGTCATCCAGGTCATGGCTGTCCCAAAGGTGCTTTTCCAAAATGCAACTGGACTTTCTGGTTTTTTTCTTTGAAGAAATTTCGCTTCTCATCCAAAAAGCAAAATGTCTTCAAAGAAAAACCAGAAAGTCCAGTTGCCTCTTGAAAAAGCACCTTTGGGACATCTATTAGGTAACAAATTGCCAAGCAAGTTCCTTCCAGAAAATGTGTAAGTTGACTGGAAGGCAATTTTCACCTTCTGAGGGTGGAGAACATCACAAGAGGATCAGATGCCTTCAACTCGATATTAATTAATAGGGAAAACTTTCAAAAGTAGAAGTAGCAGGCACATTGGAGGAAACTGACCAAGCGAAGTTGGAGTTCTCATGTCACTGAGACTTGCCGTGAGTTCCCAGGCTTTGATGGAGAACATAGAATAACAGAGTTGGAAGGGATCTTGGAGGTCTTCTGGTCCAACTCCCTGCACAATCAGAAGACTTTATATCATTTCAGATAGGTGGCTGTCCACTGTTGTGAGATTTTAAAAAAAAAAACAGCAAACCTCATAAAAAGTAAAACAAAGACCACAAACAAGTAAAAAGCAGATTTATTGTAAGGATATATGTATCCCATAAACTTTTTCAAAAGGGTTCTCCCATGAAAGAGAGAGAACGTCTTATCACTCCAGTTACATGGTTTAAAAACAGTTTCAGACGATCAGCAAAACAATTAGAACGCCCCCACCAGATATTGTTTTTGGTTGTTACATAACATTTTGGTTTTCTCACATGTTCCACCCTGGAGTTCCCTCCAAAGGTACCCTCTAAAAATACCCTCTAAAAATGTATTCATAATTGTTTGTTATTGTTCTTATTTATTTATTTATTTTTTAAATTTTTATACTGCCCCCTCTCCCGAAGGACTCGGGGCGGTGAACAGCCAAAATTAAAAAACATGCAATATAAACATTAAAATACTATAAAACAAAATTAAATTTATCTTTGGCTTCCCCCAATTTAAAAACCCCTTGCCCATAAAATTCACCAATTAAAATTTTTTTAACCCAGCCCGGCTTGCTGAAATTAAAAAGTCTTCAGGGCCCGGCGGAAAGTACGGAGGTCCGGGATCAGTCGTATCCCTGGGAGTAGCTCATTCCAGAGGGCGGGTGCCCCCACAGAGAAGGCTCTTCCCCGGGGGGTCACCAGCCGACATTGCCTGACAGATGGCACCCTGAGGAGGCCCTCTCTGTGGGAGCGTATTGGCCGGTGGGAGGGTATCGGTGGCAGAAGGTGGTCTCGTAAATGACCGGGCCCTAAACCGTGGAGCGCTTTGAAGATGAGAACCAATACCTTGAAGCACACCCGGAAGACTGGAAGCCAATGCAGCTCACGCAGGAGAGGTGTCATGTGGGAGCGCCATGTCACCCCCATAAGTACCCGCGCGGCCGCATTAATTAGACACTTAATCTTTTCCTCCTATTTCAATGGAGCTTGGGTCAGCCTGACTCGACTTAGAATGTACCAAAACATCTGTTTCCTCAAAACAGGCGTCATACACACTTCCCTTTTCTACATATCTTACTCAGCTTAATAGCTGAGGGTTAGCTCAGGTTATGTAAAGGGTAAATATGGAGTCACTTAGGCTATATTCTTTACAGGAATAATTCTTTTTCTCTCAACTGTCCAATCTTTTCTTAAAAACTTCCAGTGATGGAGCACCCACAACTTCTGAAGGCAAGATCTTCCATCGGTTGATTGTTCTCACCGTTAGGAAATTGTAATGTAAAATGTAAAAAAGTTATGTCATAAAGTCCCAAAGGTGCTTTTTCAAGAGGCAACTAGACTTTCTGTTTTTGTTTTCTTTGAAGACGTTTCGCTTCTCATCCAAGAAGCTTCTTCAGCTCAGCTTCTTGGATGAGAAGCAAAACAACTTCAAAGAAAAAACAACCAGAAAGTCCAGTTGCCTCTTGAAAAAGCACCTTTGGGACAACCATAACCTGGATGACCGAGAATCTCCATAGGCATTTATGTCATAACGGAGGGAATGAAATTAAAAATTAAAAAAAAGATGAAACTGTGTGGGGTAAACCTTTATTTTATTAGGGGTGCACCTGTTGTGGCCCGTCAGCGGCCTGTGCAGCTAGTAGCTGATTCTGACAGCTAGGAGGCTGGTGTGGTGCTGTGCCAGCAGCCTGTGCAGCTGGCACTTGAGTCGGACAATGAGGAGGCTGGAGAAGATGTGGTGCCAGAGGCAGGGATTCAGCTAGGGCCTTCAGAACCTCCAGAAGCTTCCATGGGTGAAGAGGAAAAAGAGGAGGAGCCTCTTCTTGATGCACCGGCGCGCAGAGCTGCCAAAAGGCAGGAGTGGCTCCTCAGGAGGAGGTCTCCTTGAGAGTAAGGCTTGGGGCTAATTGGCCACTCCCTTAGCCTATTTAAGGAAGGACGACGACTGAGGCAATTTTCAGGGAACAACTTCGTTCACTTTCCTTTGTGTCTTGATCTTAGTGCTCTTATCAGTTTCCTGCAAATTGCTTCTGGGCTTTCTGCCAACCATAGTAAGATTACGATTATTTATTCTTTGCAATCTTGTAGGCTGTTAAGAAAGTTAATTAACAGCCTTTGTTTGAAAAAGACTGATTTAATTTAGTAAACTAAGGTTTGTACAGACTTTGAGTGTGCCGCGTTCTTTGGGGTCCGTAGCTGGGGTAGAACAGCATTCCCTGGAAGGTTTTTAAGAAGAGATTGGACAGCCATTTATCCAGAACGGTATAGGGTCTCCTCCTGGAGCAGGGGGTTGGACTAGAAGACCTCCAAGGTTTCTTCCCATTCTTATTCTGTTGTTCTGAATTGAGAGAACATGGGTAGAATATTTAAGAATGTTAGGGTTTTCCAAAGAGTGGAATTGAAAAGTAATCCACAAATGTTAGCATCCAAGAACAAAAATGATGGAAAGAAATTCATAAATGCCTTGAGAATGTAAGGCTTCAGGTGAAGATGGTGTAAAAGGAAAATGTTAAAATATGGATGTGGTTTACTTATGCAGTAGTTGTGAGAGATGTTTAATGTGTGTGAAGACCGCATCTGTGACTCACAATTGGAAGAATGCTATTATTGTTCCTGTATACAAAGTGGGAGGGGGGGGGAGTAAGAGTAAAGGCAAAAGCTACAGGGGGATTGATTCGTTTAAGTGTGAAGTGTGATTCGTATTGGTGAAACTATTTGGGAGAATTCTGAATGAAAGGAGGTAAATAAAAAGTAACAAGCAACAAAATTGGGGAAATGCAATTTATTTATTTATTTGTTGGTTCGATTTATATGCCGCCCTTTTTCCGGAGACTCAGGGCGGCTTACAATGCGTTAAGCAATAGCCTTCATACTTTTGTATATACCTGCCTAGTAGGGCTTTCGCCCCCCCCCTCAAGTGGTGTTCTTTTTATACAAAGTCAGCTTATTGCCCCCACAATCCGGGTCCTCATTTTACCTACCTCGAACGGATGGAAGGCTGAGTCAACCTTGAGCCTGGTGAGATTTGAACTTGCAGTAATTGCAGGCAGCTGGTGTTACTTAACAGTGCTTTAGTCTGCTGCGCCACCAAGGCTCTTTGTAATTGTAATTGTAATTATTGCAATTGCAATAATATGACTTTATTCCAGATAGGGGTGTGTGCCAACTAGACATTAGCTTTTCAAAAATCACTGAGAAATATATTAATATGAGAAAGAAAGTTGATTGAACATTTGCTGATTTGGAAAAAGAAGTGAAGCAGATAAGCTTGGATAATTAATTAATTAATTAATTAATTATTAAGGAGCCAGGGTGACACAGTAGTTAGTATGGATAATCCTCAATTTATGATCACAATTGAGCCCAAAATTTCTGTTGTTAAGTGAGACATTTGTTAAGTGAATTCTGCCCGATTTTACAACTTTTCTTGCCACATTGGACTGGTATAAGATAAACATTTTGAGGTGGTTTGGTTATATAGAGAATGAAGACAGAGGGACTGCAAAACAGATGTATACTGTAAAGCAGAGGTGGGCAACTACAATATGGCTGCTTTACAACTTGTGGACTTCAACTCCCAGAATTCCTGAGGGACCATAGTTGCCCATCCCTGATATAAGGGAAGAATGAATGGGGCAAGAGGATTGGAAAGGCTAAGAAAGTTGTGATAGGAAGATAGAACATTTAGGTGTTAGTGCAAACTACTGTAGAGGTAGCTAGGTCTCCTTCCTTCCTTCCTTCCTTCCTTCCTTCCTTCCTTCCTTCCTTCCTTCCTTCCTTCCTTCCTTCCTTCCTCCCTTCCTCCCTCCCTCCCTCCCTCCCTCTCTCTCTCTCTCTCTCTCTCTCTCTCTCTCTCTTTCTTTCTTTCTTTCTTTCTTTCTTTCTTTCTTTCTTTCTTTCTTTCTTTCTTTCTTTCTTTCTTTCTTATTTTCTTATGCCTTTAGTCCTTTTCTGTGCCCTGCATAACATTTGCTATTAAGGGGAATCACACAATGACTTTGTATGAAGAGTGTGATTGCATCTAACTAAAAGTGTGATTGAATCCTTTTTTCATTAGAGATGATAAACAAGTTTTACTTATGAGCTGGTATCTATGCTCACCCATTCACCCATTCCTTGAAGTGTGATTAACCAATATAATGCATATGGGAATCAATTCTGATAATTCCTTTCTTTTATCGCTACTCTTTTGGCAACAAGCTTCCTGTTTGTGATTTGAACTGTCTCCTTTTAATTTCACATTTGATCACGGCTTTAGGTTTATCCTTGAAATCTTTGTATTCATTTTTCCAGGAGCAAATGCTGTTCTGAAGCTATTTATTTTGACATTTCTTTTCTTTTGTAATAGTACCTGCACATCATATGCGCACAAACTCCCCACCACAGCCATTGCCAAATGTCAGTAATGGTATAGGAAATTGTGGGATTGAAGTCTATTTAAAAAAAAAAAAAAATCTTGGTTTTCAGAAGTTCTCAGCTGCTTTTCTTCTTACCTCTCTGTCATCGTGATTTAAGGAAAAGGTTCTTTCTTAGAAGGAGGCAAGCAATAAGAAACAAAATCCACCCGAAAGAAACAAGGAATTAAAAATGAAAATCTTTTGTTCTTAATGACAGAGTATAATGGGGAAACTAATCTCGCAGGCAAACCAGTTACACATGCGATAAGATTTAGTTGTATAAATTATGAATGGAATAAGCTAGACTGTCAGGGTGGGGTGTAGGCAATGTACCGTGTGTTATATGTAAATATAGAAGTCATCTGCCTTTGGCTTATGTGTCAGAGAATTCTATTTCTTTCGAGGTATGTATGTCTCTCCCCCACCTCCAACCCCCATTTGCAAGGAAGTTATTTCACATCTCAAAAATTAATTTGTATTCATTATATGATGCACATAGTAACTCACCCGAGAAAGGGGAAGGCAGTGGGGACGGGAGAGAAAAAGCAGCGAAAAGTAAAATAATACAGAAAATCACACCCAGGTGTATTTGAAGACTCCTTGTTGCACTCTCCTTTTTATCCTTTTTTGTAGGATTGCGGAATGATTTACTCACAGGGTAATCATCACATTGAAGACATGTAGTTGACAATCTTGTGAATCAAAGATAGCAACTTTCCCCTGGACCGGGAAAAGTATTAATACATCCCGAAGCATATATAGACAGAATTGGTTTATAGGGATTGTAAGATGCAGCTTTTTTTGTTTTTGTTTTTTGTTAATTCTTTCTCTTTTACTTGCTCAAATTCGATGGCGAATTTGTCAATGCCAAAGGTTTTTTAAGTGCTGCTCCAGTTGTTTTGGGATTGCACCCAAGACGCCTATTACTATTGGTACTACTCTTGCTTGCTTTTGTCACAGTTATTCTATTTCTATTTGTAGGTCTTTGTATTTTGTTATCTTCTCCAGTTCTTTCTCTTCTATTCTGCTGTCTCCACACATCGCCACGTCCACTAGCCATACTTTTTTCTCTTTCTTATCTATTATTGTTCTTGTTGTTGTTTTATTGTTGTTGTTATACAGTCAGCTAGATGTTCAGAGTGGGTTTGGCATTTTTGTCTACCTATCAAGTCCTTACCAAAGACCTGGGATAGGCAAATCTGGATGTCTGACAGTGTTACAGATATCATCGCAGGATGGAAGCAGTTCCAAGTAAAGCTGCCTTCTGCAATTGACCGATGGCAAACTTGTCAATGCCTATGGTGATGTTCAAGTGGTGCTCCAGTTGTTTTGGGATTGCTCCTATGGTGCCTATTACTATTGGTACTGCCCTTGCTTGCCTTTGCCATAGTCATTCTATTTCTATTTGTAGGTCTTTGTATTTTGTTATCTTCTCCAGTACTTTCTCTTCTATTCTGCTGTCTCCAGGCACTGCCATATCCACTATCTGGACTTTTTTGTCTTTCTTATCAACAACTGTTAAGTCTGGGGTGTTATGTGGCAGGTGCCTATCTGTCTGGATTCTGAAGTCCCAGAGCAATTTAACTTCTTCTTTTTCTATGACTTTTTCTATTTTACGGTCCCACCAATTCTTGCTTACAGGCAAATGATATTTCTTGCAGCTCTTCCAATTCACCATTGTTGCTACTTTGTCATGCTGCTGCTTGTAGTCAGTCTGTGCAATCTTCTTGCAGCAGCTTACCAGGTGATCCACTGTTTCTTCAGCTTCTTTATAAGTGGCACTTATTGTCTGTTGCTGTCTTCTCAATTCTGGCTTTGGTGCTAGGAGCGAAGCCTAATCTTATGCCACCAAGCTGGAAATGGAAATCTCAGGCACGGCGATAGATTTTTCTGTAAAGGACTGAAATGGAATGGAGAATACTTATAAGTTTTTGATTGCTTCCATTTTCCTGCCCACCTAGCACTTCAAAAGCATGCAAATGTGAGTAGATAAATAGATACCACTTCGGTGGGAAGGTAATAGTATTTTGTGCCTCTCGGCATATTGTCATGCTGGCTACATGACCATGGAAGTGTTTTGGGTCAATACTGGCTCCTTCGGCTAAGAAAGGAGATGATCACCACTCCCTAGAGTTGACACAACAGTGGAAATCTTTACTGTCCAGTCATGTCCAACTCTAAGGGGCAGTTTATAAGTCAATAATTTCCAATTGCTTACATGGGAGAACCTGAATTTGAATTCAGGTTGTGGTGATGGAAGAAAATCCTTTACTTAAGGTTAGATAATGCCTCACTTTTCATGGTGATGGACCTTATTCCAGAGATGGGATTCACTTACCTTCTCTACCGGTTCACAAATGTGAACCTTCTATGCATGTGCAGTGCTCGCGCATTACATCCAGGTGGGTGGGCGGAGCCTCCTGCAGTCGCTACTACCGGTTCGCTGGAACCAGACAGAACCAGCTGAATCCCACCATTACCTTATTCCCAGAAATCCTTGGCAATACTTATAATAGGAGCCAGAGAAGATGAATATTTGGCGCTGCTTTTTTTCTGAGTGTCCATCAGCCCTGATCATTAGTTTCTTCGGAGTTGGGAAATTAAAGGTATTTACAAGACCAAGTCTATCTTTATTTTAAGAGACTGTCTCGTTCCCTTCGTTTATGAAGAAGAAAAGGAGAAATACGAGCTCTTAGGACAGTTTCCTTCCCATTCTCTCTCTGCCTAGGACTTCACGGTGGAGACAGTGGTTAGAAATGAAATATAGGAGAAAGCCCTTTTTCTGCCTCCGTGCGCCCACAAAGTGGACCATGGAATTAATATATGAGATATTATTTCTAATGTATTTATCAACACACAAATTCTCCCTCCCTCTTCACCTCCCTCCTCTGTAGCAGAGGTACTCTTGAAAGCACTTACATATTTACAGTCTGGAATAGAGAGACACCGGCTAATGGGAATTTGTCTGCTTGCAGAAGTGTTCTCCTTGAGTGCCTAGAAGAGCCTCCTTTTATCAAATATTTCACGGGATATGTTTTACAGTTTCTTCTAGATGGCACACCACAGAGAACAATAAATTCCAATTTGTTTGTATTCCCTCCCTGTATTTGCACTCGAGTGATGATATTTGAATTCATGCAAGATCCCCTTTCTTCGGTAATAAGGCAGAACTTCAGCCTAATCTTTTCATTAATCCACTTCTGTTTGTCTGTTATTAATAGACCGGTGTACAAGAGATATTCATCTGCAAAACTCCACCAGGCATGACTAATTCAGATAATTAATTTGCCAGCACATTAACACCCATCAAATGAGCCTGCTAAACCGGTAAATTTAAAGTAAATTAAACTTAATTTGCAGGTTACCACAATTAAGTCCGCCCGGCCTTTCTCGGGGATTTCGACAACCGAAGTATTTAAGAGGCAATCATAATGCATGCAAAGTGGGCGGGCACTGGGGCTAATTAACATGAAAACCTAATCTGCTTTTCAATTAGAAGAGGGAATGCTGATAATGTTCCGGTGACAGTGTTGCCATTCAGAGCAGCCTAACAGGAATCGCATGGCATAATTATAGCTGAAAAGGGAAACTCATGCCGAGCCTATTTAGGGGTTAATGAGACACCGGCAGCTTCCCGCTGAGGAGTTCGAGCCTGTTTAGTGTGGCTTCAAGAGGAAACCACCCATAGGGGTTTCCTTTGAACTGTCAAAAGGTCCCCTTGTTCTGGGGTGGCTTATGTTTCATTTGTCTGAGTGGCATATCAAAAATGGATGAGCTGCCAGCAGCAGTCCTCATGACATTAATTCACCAATTGTGTATCTAATAGTTTCATCCTTAAATATATTTGGGTGAAGGCTCCACTTGGGAGGGAAGGGTGGCCGTGTGTGTGCACGAGAGTGTGTGCGTGGGTGTGGGTTTCAAAAATAATGACAAAGAACTCCACAGCTCCAACCAAGAATTGGGTCTGGACTTGTGTAAACGTACATCGGCAGCAAAATGTTAATGATGCAGATGACCTACACCTGAGCGCTATTAGCTGGAGGAAGACAAAGGAGGCATTGTGTAGGGGCTCCTCTGAACTGCATTCAAGTCAGAAAGAGTGACAAAAGCCCTGGCATTCACTGCGACACACGCTTTTAAAAGAGGAAGAGGGATAATAGGACAAATTTTTCCCCCCAAGCAATGTCAGCAGTTCCAGTGACTTTTCTTTTTAACGCTGTGAGTGAAGTTGGCTTATTGGCGGCGATAGGCAAATGTTGAGAAGAGAAAGAGCAAAGGACAGAGGACTTAAGCCTGTGTAGATTTTAAAGGGGAGATGTGGCCACTTAAACTCCCTTTGATAGGGGTCATTTATGGTAGCGTTCTCAATTTGCTGATCTAGAGCTGCTTAGCTCCAGCATGTGTTAAGAACCTCTGAGATCTAACCAGTTTCTTAACTCCTTCAGTTTCTTAACCCAAGGCTAGGGATCATTTTAGGGTCTTAGGTAGAACAATTGGCATTCTGACCATTTTATTGAGTTCATATTTTAAACAGAATGTGTGCTTCCTAGACTGATATGCCATTAGGGGTAATTGAACATTTCTCTGTGGGATGATACCAGTGGTGCATTTCATTTACTGATGCGCTACTGGTTTGGAACTGTGACTGTGTGCGCGGTGCTTTGCACATGCGTGGAGCTTCTGCGCATGTGCAGAGCATCCATGATGACGTCCAGGTGGGTGGGCGGAGCATCCTGCCACTGCCACTACCAGTTCGCGCAAACCGGGGTGAACCAGTAGAAACCCACCACTGGATGATACCCTTTAGGATCTCGTTCAAGAACTGTGTCATTACATATGACTATTCAGTATGCAGGAATGTATTTTTAAAAATCTCTATATTACAGAAATGGCATGGAGCAATAGGAATGTTAGGGGGAAACCTTGTCTAGGAAAACAAATGCAACCTTGTTTTTATTTATAATTGCACAATGCAGTGGGAATAGGGGGGAAGAGAATTAATCAAGCCCTAATCATGCAGAGGGTTTGAATTTATCCTTACTAGATCTATCAGGTAGGTCAGGAGTCTCCAACCTTGGCAACTTTAAGACTTGTGGACTTCAACTCCCAGAATTCCTCAGCCAGCATTTTTATTTATGCTGCATGAAAACTAATGTAGAACCAAAGTGATGATCCTTATGATTATTATCACTTATCTAGAATGCTAGATGGGTCACCCAAACATTACTTTGTCTTAGGAGACATGTCCACATTTTATAAGAAAGTGTGATAAAAGTTTGTCCATGATTTCATTCATGAAATCATGAATTTCATAAATACAAAACATTTGCTAGACCAATTCTTGAATACAGCTCATCTGTCTGGAACCCGCACTGCATATCGGACATTAATACAATTGAACGTATCCAGAAATATTTCACAAGAAGAGTCCTCCACTCCTCCGCTTGTAACAAAATACCTTATGCCACCAGACTTGAAATTTTGGGCTTAAAAAATTTAAAACTACGCCGCCTTCGGTATGACCTACAGTAAGCATAGCTCATAAAATCATCTGCTACAATGTCCTACCTGTCAATGACTACTTCAGCTTCAACCATAACAATACACGAGCACACAACAGATATAAACTTAAAGTGAACTGCTCCAAACTCGATTGCAGAAAATACGACTTCAGCAACAGAGTGGTCAATGCCTGGAATGCACTACCTGACTCTGTGGTTTCATCCCAAAACCCCCAAAATTTTAACCTTAGACTGGCTACTGTTGACCTCAGCCCATTCCTAAGAGGTCTGTAAGGAGTGTGCATAAGAGCACCAGTGTACCTACCATACCTGTCCTAATGTTCCCTTTAATTGTATTTATTTTATGTATTCAATTCATGCTTATACAAAGATAGGCAGCTTGGGTGCCATCCTAAAAAATCTAGAGCATCATAATACCATTGACATTGACAAAATCACCATTAGTCAATTTCAAAAGGCAGCTTTATTTGGAACAGCTTACATCTTGTGACGATCCCTCTAAAGCCATCAAACCAGAGGTGGTATTCAGCAGGTTCTCACCAGTTCTGAAGAACTGGTAGCAGAAATTTTGAGACCTCTGACTGTCCCCGCCCCCATCTATTCTCTGCCTCCCAAGTGCCAGTTGATCGGGAGGAAATGGGGATTTTGCAATAACCTTCGCCTGGAGTGGGGAGGGAATGGAGATTTTACAGTATCCTTCCTCTGGAGTTGGGTGGGAATGGAGATTTTACAGTATCCTTCCCCTGGAGTGGGGAGGGAATGGAGATTTTACAATATCCTTCCCCTGGAGTTGGGTGGGAATGGAGATTTTATAGTATTCTTGCCCTGGAATGGGGAGGGAATGGAGATTTTACAGTATCTTTCCCCTGGAGTTGGGTGGGAATGGAGATTTTATAGTCTCCTTCCCCTGGAGTGGGGAGGGAATAGAGATTTTACAGTATCCTTCCCCTGCCATGCCCCGCCCCACCAAGCCACGCCCACAGAACCGGTAGTAAAAAATTTTGAATCCCACCATTGATCCCCTTTTGCAACCTTCTGACGAGCAAAGTCCATGGGGAAACCAGATGCACTTAACAATCATGTTACTAATTTAAGAATTGCAGTTATTCACTTAACAAAAAGGGGTGGGGAAAGTCATAATATGGGGCAGAACTCACTTAACAAATTTCTCACTCAGCAACATAAATTTTGGGCTCAATTGTGGTCATAAGTTGAGGACTAGTTGTATAGGACCAACCCTAATTATGTATCTGGACATTTTAGAGTTAAATAGCATCAAGCATGGACAAGTTAAAATGTGATTATTAACAAATGCATCCAAAAAGTGAGAAAATTGCTAAGGACAAATTGAACAGTGACCTACAAAGCCACCAATACCTTGGCCAAACATGAGATGCAATACATTGCTGAAATTATTAACTGGACACAAGCTGAACTGGACAGTTTGGACTGAAAAACAAGAAAACTGATGAGTATTACATCCCTGTAGTGATATTAATAGATTATACCCACCATGCAGAAATGGAGGCATAGGTTTACTTCAGGTAAAACAAACTGTCGAAGACGAAAAACATGCATTGACTGATTATGTAAAAGACATTCAAGCACCGATGCAAGTTAGAATTGGAACTTACTGAATCTACAGGAAACAAAACTCAAATATTGAAATAATGCAATAAAAACACAAACAGAATGCTGGCAAAGATAAGCATCACAAGATTGTTTCTACAAAAGATTGAGGGGGAAAATGGATAAAGATAAAACCTGACAATGACTTACAACTGGAACATTAAAAAAAAAGAAACTGAAGGCTTTATTTTAGGTGCTCAAGAACAAGCTATTCAAACTAATGTAATCAAAGCCAGAATTGAAACATCATCAGATTCAAAGTACAAAGAAACAGTAGAGACAATAAATAGACTCATCTTGAGTAAGAAGACTTTGGGGCGGGGAGGGGGGGATCTCATTCCAAATGACAGATACTCCTGGGAAGAGCATTTCTCAGTGTCAAAATATAGATATTTTAAAATCACCATCCCTGCTTTATTACCGTGTAGGGGTGATTAAAGTAAGATGGTTATTAGGTTATCCATGAAAAATATTTGCAAGGCAGTGCAGAATGGATCACAGCTATTCCCATCTCAGATGGAATAGTATGAATATGTAATTTCTGTTTTGAATGACTTGCATCAACAAACAGTCATTTTCAGGACACTATTCAAGAAGCTGCAATGATCTTATAAAGTCAGAATTCGTCACAGTCCAGCGTGCCTAATGGGATTTGATCTAATCTGCTAGAATAATGAAAGATTAATGGTGGGAATTGAATCCTAATATTAAGGACTCATTGAAATGTAGTACCTCTGCTTCTTAGCCAGAAAATCCACCTTTTTTGAAATAAAAAAATACCAAGTTTTTATAACAAAATGACACAGAGTCTTTTGAAAACCGTGATATAAAACCAATACAATTAAAAATATATCAGATTCTATTCCCTCAGGCAATGGTCAAGGAGCTAAATTATGCTGGATATATTTCACCATATAATATTGTCCACTTTCTAGTAATTAAAGCCATCCTCATTATGTTAAAGATTAAAGCCATCCTCATTATGTTGGCAAAAAGTGAAATTCAATACCCACCAAAAACTCTTTAATAAGGAGGGCATCAAGTTGCTAAGGGTTTTAGCGATTTTTAAACATACGTTACAAAACAATCACAGGGGTAATGAGAGATTCGCTATAAATTAATGGCTGTACTTGCAAGGAAAATTACCCTACTCAAATAACAATAGCAATAGCATTTATATACTGCTTTACAGTGCTTTACAGCCCTCTCTAAGCAGTTTACAGAGTCAGCATATTATCCCCAACAATTTGGATCCTCATTTTACCCACCTTGGAAGGATGGAAGGCTGGGTCAACCTTGAGCCTGGGTGAGATTTGAACTGTCAAATTGCAGGCAGCCAGCAGTCAGAAGAATAGCCTGCAGTACTGCACTCTAACCACTGTGCCACCGTGGCTCATAACTATGCTCTATATGAGCATTATAAAGGTAAAGGTAAAGGTTTCCCTCGCACATATGTGCTAGTTGTTCCTGACTCTAGGGGGCGGTGCTCATCTCCGTTTCAAAGCTGAAGAGCCAGCGCTGTCCAAAGACGTCTCCGTGGTCATGTGGCCGGCATGACTAAATGCCAAAGGTGCACAGAACACTGTTACCGTCCCACCAAAGCAGGGGTGGGTTCTAAATTTTTTTTACTACCGGTTCTGTGGGCATGGCTTATTTTGTGGGTGTGGCTTGGAGGTCATGTGACTAGGTGGGCATGGCTAGCTGGTCAGAGTCATTTCTGGAAGGTCCTCGCACTTACGACCAGTCCTCACACTTACGACCCGACTCATTTGTTTGCTTTTAACACTGATCAGCTGTAGGACGGCCCTTTGAAGCCCCGCGGCAAGAGTTTAAACAGTTTTTTTCCCTCTAGTCATCAGCTGGGACTCAGGAGGCAGCAATAGATTGGGGGTGGGACCAAATCAAAGGTAAGAATAACATGGGTGGGAGGACGGGGGGTGGGAGAACCGTTTCGGTGATGTCATATCATCACCGCTACCAGCTCGGCTGAAACGGACCGAACCGGGAGGAACCCACCACTGCACCAAAGGTCCCTATTTTTCTACTTGCATTTCTTACGTGCTTTCGAACTGCTAGGTTGACAGAAGCTGGGACAATTAACGGGAGTTCACTAGGGATTCGAACCGCTGAACTGCCGACCTTTTGATCAACAAGCTCAGCATCTTAGCCACTGAGTCACCGCATCCCTCCATGAGCATTATAGGTGTGCTCAAATGAAAAGTTCGATTAGGGGTCGCACAGCAATGATGAACATGAGATGAATATGGAAAAGTAAGGACATCATTCCGGCAACCAAATGTAGGTTAGTTTGCTCTGTTATGTTTCCCGTAGCTACCTATGGTTTTGAAAGTTGGACCTTAAGAAAGCAAGGCAAGAAGAAAATCACCTTGTTTGAGCTGTGGTGCTGGAGAAGGCTCCTGTATATTTCTTGGACAGCAAAGGTGACTAACAAGCAAGCATTGGAGTGCATAACACCAGATGTGTCATTAGAAGACAAAATCACAAAACTGCATCTCACTTACTTTGGCCATGTCATGTGGGGGAATTCACTGCAAAAAAGCAATTATGTTTGGAAGAATTAGCTATAAAAAGAAACCAGGCCTTCGAAGAACATGGTGGCTGGACACTATCAAAGTCAGCCAGAGCCTAGAAAAATTCAAAAAAGTAGTACAGGATCAGAAGATGTGAAGACACCTGGTCCTTAGAATGCCCGAGAGATGGACTCTACTGAATGGATAACATCATCATTTCCATTGCTATTGGTGTTACGGAAGTGATCCTCGGATGGTTTTTGTGCTGCAATGTTTAAGTTTAGTTTAAGTTTAAGTTTTATTTATTTGTCAAGCATATATAAGTTAACAGGTAAAAGTATAAAAATAATTTGAATACATGAAAAGAGTAAGTAAAAAGGAATATTAGGACAGGGATGGTAGGCACGCTGGTGCACTTATGCACGCCCCCTTACAGACCTCTTAGGAATGGGGTGAGGTCAACAGTAGACAGTCTAAGTTAAAGTTTTGGGGGTTTGGGGAAGAAACCACAGAGTCAGGTAATGCATTCCAGGCATTGACCACTCTGTTACTGAAGTCATATTTTCTGCAATCGAGTTTGGAGCGGTTTACCTTGAGTTTGTATCTATTATTTGCTCGTGTATTGTTGTGGTTGAAGCTGAGGTAGTCATTGACAGGAAGGACATTGTGGCAGATAATTTTATGTACTATGTTTAGGTCAGACTGAAGTCGGCGTACTTCTAAGTTGTCTAAGCCCAAAATTTGGAGTCTGGTGGCATAAGGTATTTTATTGCGGTTAGAGGAATGGAGGACTCTTCTCGTAAAATATCTCTGGACTCTCTCGATTGCATTTATGTCCGATATGCAATGTGGGTTCCAGACAAATGAGCTGTATTCAAGAATTGGTCTAGCAAATGTTTTGTTAACTATTGTGCCAAGGGATCATTTCGGTTTGGCAACAGAGCTGAAATGTTAAATTCAATTAAATTTTCCAGAGCATCCTGGAATATCAATAGGATTCTTTCATCTCAGAGAATGGGAGATTATTCACTTCACTTACTGGACTGCTGAAATTCAAAGCAATATTCTCTGGCCATAGAATGATCTGATCATAGCAATCCTATAATAGTTTAGGAACCATTACTCCCAAATTGCTGGTATTCTGGATGCATGCTGTTTCTGATCCAAAGATATATTCTGCAGTTATGAATTATGTGACATGTTTTAGAATAGAAAAGAATAACAGAGTTGGAAGGGACCTTGGAGGTCTTCTAGTCCAACCCCCTGCTTAGGCAGGAAACCGTACACCACTTCACTTTTCATCCAGAGATTATTGTGGTGGGTCCCTCTGAATTTGGAAATCCACACATTTAACTAAATTTTTATTTAAATTCCATACTTAGAAAGAGACAAACTGAATATTATATGCTATGCAAATTATTACTGCATTTGTGGAGTTCAGCTATAAAGATATTAGTGCCATTTTGTATGTTCAGTGCTATATATTTTTTTTCTCATTTCACTATTTTTATTCTCAGAAACAGGAAGGCACTGTATGTCCTCCATCTGCTCAGCATGTAAAGTTCAACTGTCTGGGTGCTATCAGAATAATTTCTCCATAGCAACCAACACAGCTGTCACAGATGTCTGCTCCTGTCCAAGCCTTGGAGGTCACCACTTAAGTATTGCCCCAAAATTGTAGTCAGGCATTGGCAAAAAAACGGGGCAGGGGAAGAGGGCAAAAGAGCAAACAGGTTTGCATAACATTTGCGCATATTATGCAACTAATCATTTAGAAATAACTACTATTTTTTCCCGTCAACTTTAGTATAATTGGTTTTCATCCTGACATTACATGATCTTCTGTGTCTCTGCCCTCTAGAACAGCACTGGCAAAAGATGTATGTATGTATGTATGTATGTATGTATGTATGTATGTATGTATGTATTCATTCATTCATTCATTCATTCATTCATTCATTCATTCATTCATTCATTTATTGTATGGTATTGACAGAATGCAATCACCGATATACAAATTTAGGTTACATAAAGTATAAGACATGTGGACAATCAATATAGGAGATAATGTTATTAAATTAAGGTAAAACCATAATAAAATCACTGTAATATGGAGACGTAGAATTGCAATTGGATAGATATTGCAATTTGATATCTAAGAAAGCTAACCATCTAACTGCTTCTGGTGTGGCTGGTGTCCATGGAGATTCTCAGTCATCCAGGTCCTGGTTGTCCCAAAGGTTCTTTTTCAAGAGGCAACTGGACTTTCTTGTTTTTCTTTGAAGACGTTTCGCTTCTTCTCATCCAAGGAGCTTCTTCAGCTGAATCCTTCCATTCCCCACAATTCAGTCAGAACGGAAGAAACAAGGAAGTCCAGTTGACTCTTGAAAAAGCACCTTTGAGACAAACTATCAGGTTTTAACCTGCCTTGTTCTTGCTCTGTCTGGATGAAACTGAACAGAATCAGATTTTTGATACTGGAAGAAGTGCTTCTACCTTATATCAGTGAGGCTGGAAAGATTCCCCTGGTTGCCACTGTGGTGATGATGTGAAAACAATTAAACACACCGACTGCCCACAATGTGTGATCTCTGGTTCCTTAGAAGATTTGCACGAAGCAACATCAGAGGCAATCTTCTCTGAAATGGACATCCAGTTAAGGGCCACTGCCGTACCCCATTGAGGTTTAGTATATAATTATGCAGGTTGTGTGTATATGTTTGCTTCTCTTTCTCATGTTTTTATCATACACTAAATAAATCTAGTTGGATCAAAAAGGAAAGTATTAGAAATCATTAATGGGAATTGAAGTGTGTCCTAATCCTGGAAGAAGCAATGAAGACTTATGTCGGAGGACAAGCCATAGCATGCTGCACTCTCTGAAGTGGGATGCTTTTGCATGTCAGTCATCTGTGGCCCAGTGGGCAAGTATACAGTAGTGGCCAAAATTGTGGAAACCTTTTGAGAAAAGTGTATTTTTGAGGTTTGATGGCTAATAACACCACTTTTTGGGAGGAGTTTCAAGATAATCATATTCCTCTGCTCGAATGGTCTGGGAATAGCCCAGATCTTAACCCAATTGAAAATCTATGGAGCCGACCAGGGCTGGGTTCTACTTAGCTTTACTACCAGTTCTCAAAAGGGCCATGCGTGCGTGCATTATTTGTTTGCGTGTACGTACTTCTGCACATGCTCAGAAGCTTCCTGATGACATCGGGGTCGGTGGGCGGAGCCTCCCGCTGGTTTTACTACCGGTTCTATAAAACTGGTGCGAACCGGTGGCAACCCACCTCTGTACTACTACTGTACTACTGTACTGTACTACTGTATTACTGTAGTTATTAGCTAGTTTTAGAAAATATACTTTCCCCAAAAAGTTTCCACAATTTTGGCTACTACTGTATTTAGTGCTTTAGGCCAGGCGTGTCACACTCGTGGCCTGCAGGCCAAAAGCATCATGCCCTGGCCACCCCCACCCCCAGTTTAGCAAAGTGGGGAAAAAGTCACAATATGTCATGTGACGATGTGACGACACAAGTTTGACACTCCTGCTTTAAACAAATTTGTTAGATGGGGGCTGATCTGCATCTGCTGTGCTACAAACATGAGAATTTCCCCTTCCTTTGGTCCAGGGGTGAAATACTCCCAGTTCGGACCGGATCGGCCGATCCGGTAGCGATGGAGGCGGGTGGTTCGGAGAACCGGTAGCAAAAATCCCTGCCCCCCCATTGCCCAGCTGAGCTACGCGATCATCAGAGGCTTTTTTTCTTTTAAATGCCTCTGACAATCCAAGCTGAGTTGCCTGATTGGCAGAGGCTTTTTAAAAAATTATATTCCTGATTAAATTATCAAGAATTAAATTATTTTTTTAAAAAAAGCCTCTGCCAATCAGGCAACTCAGCTTGGATCATCAGAGGCATTTAAAAGGAAAAAAAAGCCTCTGATGATTAGGTAACTCAGCTAGGATTGTCTCATTTATGCCTCTGACGATCCAAGCTGAGTTGCCTGATCGTCAAGCTGAGTTTGACGATCCAAGCTGACGATCCAAGACGATGTCTGATGATCCAAGCTGAGTTGCTGATCAGGCAACTCAGCTGGGATCGTCAGAGCCTTTTGAAAGCATTTTTTTACAACCTCTTCACTGAAGAGGTTGTAGAAAAAATAGTTTTAAAAGTTTTTTTTTTAAAAAATTGGCCATGCCCACCCAGTCACATTACCCCCCCTCCACCAAGCCACGCCCACAGAACCAGTAGTAACAAATTTTAGATTTCACCACTGCTTTGGTCCCCTCCTCAGATATTGGAGAAGGAAAGGGGGAAATGTATACCCACAGCTCCCACAGCCATGCATTTAAGTGAATGTTTAGTTTAGCCCTAGGTGTCTTTTCAAAACACGGAGCTTCTAAAATGTTTATTCTCACCCTTGCTCCCTCCCTTACTCTCTGTTTTATGTGGGAGTTGTTTGAGCTTTGGGGGTTCGTGAAAGAAAGCGATAGTTGGGAATATATTGAAAGGGTATTAAGAACTCTTAAAGGGCAACTGGTTGTTTTTGTGTGTGTGTGTGTTTATCTGTGTGTATGTTTTTTTCTTGTTGTTCTGCCCAAGAGGTAAAATATCTGTTTCTTTGGTTAAAAGTGTAAAAAGAGGAGAGCAGATGAAAGCAACCCTGTTTTTTCCAAGCTGTGACAGAAATCAAATGCAAATAGAGCTCAGCTCAAGACTGTTTGCTAAGCACCACATTGGTGAGCATTAAATAGGGTTTTTGAGATTTGACAATAAGACACACTGAATGTGAATTTTACTTATTTTTTTTTCTCAAAGAACTTTCACACTATAATATATCCTTTCCACTGTCAAATTATAAATGTATTTTTGTATGTGTGGACCCATATACAATGGACTGGCGAATTGTGCTTCCTTGTTTTATCACCTTCTTTAAATTATTTAGAATAGAATAGAATAGAATAGAATAGAATAGATTAGAATAGAATAGAATAGAATAGAATAGAATAGAATAGAATAGAATAGAATAGAATAGAATAACAGAGTTGGAAGGGACCTTGGAGGTCTTCTAGTCCAACCCCCTGCCCAGGCAGGAAACCCTACCCCACTTCAGACAAATGGATATCCTACGTCTTCTTAAAAATTTCCAGTGTTGGGTCATTCACAACTTCTGCAGGCAAGTTGTTCCACTAACTGTCAGGAAATTTCTCCTTAGTTCTAGGTTGGTTCTCTCCTTGATTAGTTTCTACCCTCAGGAGCTTTGGAGAATAGCTTGACTCCCTCTTCTTTGTGGCAACCCCTGAGATATCAGAACACTGCTATCATATCTCCCCTAGTCCTTCTCTTCATTAAACTAGACATACCCAGTTCCTGCAACCGTTCTTCATATGTTTTAGCCTCTGGTCTCCTAATCATCTTTATTGCTCTTCTCTGCACTCTTTCTAGGGTCTCAACATCTTTTTTACATTGTGGCAACCAAAACTGGATGCAGTATTCCAAGTGTGGCCTTACCAAGGCTTTATAAAGTGGTATTAATACTTCATGTGATCTTGATTCTATCCCTCTGTTTATGCAACCCAGAACTGCATTGGCTTTTTTGGCAGCTGCTGCACACTGCTTCACCCATATTTTTTTTTAAAGTTGGAAATATATTTTCCTGCAAATCTTTTCTTATGTTTCTTTAAAGCGGTGCATATCAAACTGTTTCCTGGGGAAACAGAGCTTTCACTGAAAGATACCAGAATATTCTGATAGTAGTTCGGCTTTCTTCCTTCCTTCCTCCAGTGATGGAGCACCCATAATTTCTGAAGGCAAGACGTTTGGTTCTCACTGTTAGGAAGTTTCTCCTTAGTTCTAGGTTTGTTTCTCTCCTTGATTAGTTTCCATTCATTGTTTCGTTTCTTGCCTTCTGGTGCTTTGGAAAATTGGTTGACCCCTTCTTCTCTGTGGAAGCCCCTCAAATATTGGAACACTGTTATCATGTCACCTCTAGTCCTTCTTTTCACTATGGTAGACTTGTTGTTGTTGTTGTTAGTCATGAAGTCATGTCCAACCCATCGCCACCCCACGGACAATGTTCCTCCAGGCCTTCCTGTCCTCTATTGTCCCCTGGAGTCCATTTAAGCTCACCCCTACTGCTTCAGTGACTCCATCCAGCCACTTCATTCTCTGTCATCCCCTTCTTCTTTTGCCCTCAATCTTTCCCAGTATTAGGCTCTTCTCCAGTGAGTCCTTCCTTCTCATTAGGTGGCCAAAGGATTTGAGTTTCATCTTCAAGATCTGGCCTTCTAAAGAGCAGTCAGGGTTGATCTCCTCTAGGACTGACCGGTTTGATCGCATTGCAGTCCAAGGGACTCGCAGGAGTCTTCTCCAGCACCATAGTTCAAAGGCCTCAATTCTTTGACTTCCTTTCTTAAGCCTTTCATAAGCCTTCCTTATGGTCCAACTTTCAATTTCAGTGGATCACGTAGTCTAGACATACCCAATTCCTGCAACCGGTAGGAAGGAATGACTTTATTTAAAACATAGAAATTCCACATATAATGAGCCAACTATATAATTCAAAAAACTGTACACGTTACCATTGTGAGGAAAACTGTGATGAGCTGTCCAATGTCCCTGCTTAATCTGTTGTCTAAATTTAATTATTAATGGCAGATTCTTGTTATTCCTTCATATGGTTCTTTACCTTTATTCAGACTTCAAATAAAAGCATGGGTAGACAGACAGAGTTTTGCTGGGAGTTCTTTAGGTGTGCTTCACTCTATCGAAAAGAATGTTTGATCACCTGTTCAACAGTAACAACAAGAAGCTTTTGAAATCAGAGAAAAGGGAGGGTTTTGTGGGGAAGAGCTTGTAAAATTAGCTTAGATTTAATACTGAAAACAAATATCTAGATTCAGGTGGGGCTTAGGGGTACCCATTTCAATTTTAATTGACTCTCTTTTACACTCACTGTAGTTTGTGAATCTTAAGTTTTACTAAGCCAAGAAATTCCTGTAAGCCTAAATTCTACTTCTGAAGAGATACATTGAGATCATCTTTTAATAGTCCTTCAAATAAAAGAATGTCCTCTCTAATGTAGAGTATATCACCCCATGTTTATCTAATGTCACTCAAGGATACCAAGTTAGGATTTCTATAATTCAGCTGCAAAATTCATATGACCAATAGAGGGCAGCCAAGAAGCAGAAAAAATGTAACTCTTTGCTGCCCTCTATTGGTCATCTGCTCTGGTAGCACTAGAAAGTAATGTGCAGAAATTACATGATCCTTGCCTCAGAAAATTATACTCTTAAGTAGCAAGAAGTACACCCTTCTCTCCATTATAATATTGGAAGCATCCTTCTAGCTAAACTTCAGGAACTTTGATTAATTGTGTCATCCAAATAAATAAGGCTCAGAAATGAAAGTTTGCCGGCTTTAAAAGCAAATCATATCTTTTTTTTAAAAAAAAAAACATTTTTTAATTTCTTGAACCTAACAATATGCCATCAAAATGTTCAAACCTGAAAGCAATACATTACTCCTTTTCATGACAATATGTTTTACTTGGGAAAATATAATAGTGAATCTTATCTATTATTAGGATTTCTTTCAGAAGAGCCTTTCAAACTTTGCTTTGTCCTAAGTATGACTAGTTTTCCAGATTTTCCATAAAAATGTTGTGACTTTATTCAGAGAGAAGAAGGAGGAGGAGAAAGAGAAGGAGGAGGAGGAGGAGGAGGAGGAGGAGGAGGAGGAGGAGGAGGAGGAGGAGGAGGAGGAGGAGGAGGAGGAGGGAAGAAAAAGAAAAGGAAAAGGAAGGAGGAGGAAGAGGAGGAGGATTGCAACTATCTGCCTGCAGTTTTACTCATAGTAAAGTGAGAATCTATGATCTCATATAAAGAAAAATCCTAAATGTGTGTATGAGATACTTTTGTTTATACGAGAGTTACCACAGATTCTCACTTTTACTGTGAGTAAAATTTACTATTTATCCACTTTATGGTACAAACGTTGCCCCAAAATGTTTTCTCAGTGATCGTCCGTAGGGCAAGAGAGAAAGTTTGGTGATGTGTGTGTGTATGTGTGTCTTATTTTGTATAGTACAGTGTCCAATATAGAAACCCTTCTTCCCGCCCCCCCACCCCACCCCTTCGAGAGAGATGCTCCCCTCGAACGAGGCTTCCATTTCCAACCCTTGTCCATTTGCAGGAGGTGGTGTGTAAAAGCACTTTAGCAAAGAAAAGCAGCAATCTCCATGCATCAAAGTTAGTGGGCGGCGAGGTTACCACTCCGTGAAAATCACATAAACACTCCCCGTATGAAATATTATTCATCAGGGCAAAACTCTCCAAGGGTTTTGCAGATGACAATAGCGTTGCAAATTTCTCTTTGAAAAAAAAACCAACAACAACGAAAGAAACCTATTCCGCTCCTCGGATCGCATCTATATCGGAGCAGCAGAGAGCAGGGTGAAGGGAAGGAATGGGCATAATTGAGTCAAGAATTAGCAAATCTTAAATATCTGGTTGCTGCAATATCATTACCCATAAATTTGCCCTTTTCTCGCCCCGTCTTTTCCCCAAAGACCCCCATCCCATAACCGCAGCAAGACGGAATATGTTCTTTCAAACAGCTAAATCAACAAGGTCTCACATCAGTGGCACCGAGTTGGTGTGGTTGACTGGTTTCATGAAAAACTAATCATATATTCATCATTGAGATCAAACACTTCCTGAGTAATTATTATCCAAACCAATCTGGAGGAGGAAAAAAAAAAAACCCTGAAGAGGTGGCCATAGTTCTCCTAACTTCAATTTTTTTTTAAAAGGATAAGCTGAGATTTTTTTAAAAAAAAATAATAATAAATTACCAGAATGTAATTCTATTTTCATAATTAAGAAGAGAAAAGTTGTCACTCAGCAATCAAAGTTCTCGACCAATGCAATCTGGTATGAGCCTTGCTCATTTAGAACATGGATTTGCCAATGGACAAACCCTTTAAGATTTCTTTCGCCCCTCTTTTTTTTTTTAAAGAAATGTTATTGAATTTATAAACATGTATATATTTACATTTCCATTAATATCGGATGTGCAGTGTTTTTAACTATATACAAAATATATTTCTGGTGTCATTTAGGTTATTTTTTACTTTTATTTAACACACCTTTTTCTCTTCCTTTCATTTTATCGTTCATCCACTCATACCACCTTCCCCACACGGTATAGTATTCTGCATTCTCATCATCATTTATTTCATGGGTTAATTTCCCCCCTCTTGTTATGTTTTGAAATAGATGAAGATGAGGACATTTTCTGAGGAAGAAAGGCCCAACTGATGGCAAAGTCATTTCTTATCTTTTAATCATGTGTTTTTATTTTATTTTATTTATTTTATATTTTTTTATTCATTTATTTTTAAAATTTGATTTATATGCCGCCCTTCTCCGGAGACTCAGGGCGGCTTACAGTGCATTAAGCAATAGCCTTCATACTTTTGTATATTTTATACAAAGTCAGCTTATTGCCCCCACAAATTGGGTCCTCAATTTACCTACCTTAGAAAGGATGGAAGGCTGAGTCAACCTTGAGCCTGGCTTTTATTTTATTTTATTTTATTTTATTTTATTTTATTTTATTTTATTTTATTTTATTTTATTTTATTTTATTTTATTTTATTTTATTTTATTATTTTATTTTATTTTTTTATTTTATTTTATTTTATTTTATTTTATTATTTTATTTTATTTTATTTTATTTTATTTTATTTTATTTTATTTTATTTTATTTTATTTTATTTTATTTTATTTTATTTTATTTTTTATTTTATTTTATTTTATTTTATTTTTTATTATTTAGAAAATTTATATGGCTGCCTGCTCACTCTCAGTAACTCTGGATGGCTTACAGACAATCACAAATCCTGTGTAAAAAGAATAAAATTCCCTCACCTGACAACAGCAAGCAATCAAATGAGCCACTCGATGGGCTCCATCCAGGGGTGGGCTTCAGATCCTTTAGCAACAGGTTTGCTGCCCTGTTGCTGGGTGGGCGTGGCCATGGTGGGTATGGCCTAGTCGGCTGCCTGCACCACGGTGGGTGCGTGGGTGGGATTTTTCACCCTCCCCAGGCTCCAGAGGCTTTTTTCGAGCCTCCCGGAGGGCGAAAACTGCTTCCCCCGGGCTCCAGAGGCCCTCTGGAGGCCAGAAACAGGCCTGTTCCTGGACTTCCAGAACCTCCGGTAGGTCTGTTTTTTGCCCTCCCAGACCCTCCGCGCGGCCCCTGCACTTGCCTGGAATGATGAACGGGCTGTATGGAGACTCCTGGTAGTGGCGGGAGGGGTGGGGAGGGCTGGGTGTGGCCAGCCAGGAGTGGCATTTGGGGGTTCACTGAACCCCGGTGATCCTTGGCTAGAGCTTCGCCCGAACCCTGCCAAACCCCCAGGAGCCTACCCTTGGCTCCATCCCACTTGGGTTCCCCAGGCCTGTTGGCAGAACCAGGTCATCAGGGCCTTGCCAAAGAATGTCAAAGTGGGAGCCAGTCTAATCTCTGCAGTGATGATGTTCAGAAGGGAGGGAGCCACTACGCAGAAGGCCCTCCTTCTGGATCCCAACAGATGTATCTCCTTAGGAGAGGAGACCTGCAACATTCCTTGCTTTCCCCCTTTGGAAGTTCATCTGGATGTACCCAGGAAGAGATGGTCCTTCAGATAACCTGGTCCCAGGTTTTCCCTGCTCTATCAGATCCTAGAGAAAACTTGTTTGACTTAATTTCCTTAATTAAAATTTACTGGCCAGATGCCCTTCCTGTCTCCGATGCGGAGCTTTGTTCAGCAGATATATTCTCATTGCGTCCAAAGAGAGAAATATCTGCCTCTACCTAGGATTGAACTCACAGCCTCCTGATTGTGAGGTGAAAACTCCACCTCTAGGCCACCGCACCACTCACACAGAAGCCTATAATGATGATGTATACAGTATAATCTAGTGACTTCTTGTTTCCATAGGAGTAATCTCTGGGTATAAAAAATGTTGATATAATCTATTCATTTACAAACTATTAATACATTATGTTCAATTTTTTACCTGTTACAAAGGGATCATTGAAACATGCTACAATTTTCAGTAGCCTTTCAGTAAACCTGCTCCCCCCAAAAAATGCAAATCCAGACTGGCCATTTTTTTTAAAGAAAAAATCTATACCGCAGGCCCATTCAGTCTTTCGTACCTAATGAAGGGCTTTTAGTATTGACCTGCAACTAGTCTAATAATGACATTGACTCCACTCATTTAAAGCCATAAATTTAAAGAGACAGGAGCGGCCCTATTAGTATAATACACCCAAAAATTCATTTCAGTTTAAGGAAACAACTGGGAGCCAATTGAGCACTATAGAGTGTCACGTTGCTTTCACTTCAATAATGCCATATGGTTTTAACAAATGGTGCTCTTGTCTTTCTTTGCTCTCAGATGGATTTTACGGAGATAGATAGATAGATAGATAGATAGATAGATAGATAGATAGATAGATAGATAGATAGATAGATAGATAGAGATAGATAGATAGATAGATAGATGATATATACATTAGATAGATGATGAGAGAGAGAGAAATGATAAAGATAGATAGATAGATAGATAGATAGATAGATTGATTGATTGATAGATAGAGATAGATAGATAGATAGATAGATAGATAGATAGATAGATAGATAGATAGATAGATAGATAGATACAGTAGATAAATGATATATACATTAGATAGATGAGAGAGAGAGAGAGAGAGAGAGAAATGAGATAGATAGATAGATAGATAGATCGATAGATAGATAGATAGATAGATAGATAGATAGATAGATAGATACAGTAGATAAATGATATATACATTAGATAGATGAGAGAGAGAGAGAGAGAGAGAAATGAGATAGATAGATAGATAGATAGATAGATAGATAGATAGATAGATAGATAGATAGATAGATGATGGATGGATGGATAGATAGACAGATAGATAAATAGATGATAGATAGATAGATAGATATAGATATATACAGTAGATAGATGATATATGCATTAGATGATAGAAAGATGATGAGAGAGAGAAAAATGATATACTGTAGATAGATAGAATAATAGAGAGGGGGAGAGAGAGAGAGAGAGAGGTGATATAGATGACAGACAGACAGATAGATGATAGATAGATAGATAGATAGATAGATAGATAGATAGATGATAGAGATGATAGAGATAGAGATATACTGTATACAGTAGATAGATAGATGATACATACATTAGATGAGAGATAGATGATGAGAGAGAGAAATGATATAGATAGAATGATAGAATGATAGATAGATAGATAGATAGATAGATAGATAGATAGATAGATAGATAGATAGGTAGGTAGGTAGGTAGGTAGGTAGGTAGGTAGGTAGGTAGGTAGATAGGTAGATAGATAGATAGATAGATAGATAGATAGATAGATAGATAGATAGATAGATAGATAGATAGATAGATAGATAGATAGATAGAGATAGACAGACAGACAGACAGATATCCCAGGTATTTTTTGTCCAATTCTTTGGAGGAAAAGAAAACAAGTTTATTTCTTAATTTACATGGCAGCCAATGTATATTTAAAGATGGCATCTAATGAGCTACTAACATTTTTTCCCTCCAACCTAAGCGTTCCCAGTTCTTTCAAAGTATTCTAATTGGAAATAGCGTCTGGAGTCTGGACCACTCACCATGTTTGCTTTCCTCCATCTGGTCATGTTCTGAAATATTCTTATATCCTGAAATATAGATACCACGTCTGCTGAAGACTGACCAAACATACAGTTATTTCATGTGCAGATTTCAATGGGAATGAATGAGTTGGTATAAATCATTAAAATTAATTTAGTTGCAGTATGGGTAAACACTAGTGAATGGAATGCCTATAATTTTCCAGTGAAAATAAATGCATATAAAATCAGGTATATTTGTGAAAAAATGTGTCTGGTAAGAAAAATGTACTTTTGGGGAACTTGCATTCCAAAAAGGATATTGTATAGTTATATTTAATTTTAAAAAATATGCATATTAGAAGAAACTGTATTTTTAAAAGTGTACATTAGAATACCTTTGTGCAAAACAATGCAGGGTATTAGGCAACATTGCAAATGTTAGCATAAAACTGCAAAAAAATAAGAATAAAAGGAGGGTAATAACACATACAGCCCATGAAACAAACATAAACCAAATTTAGATTAACCTGCACGACTTTACATTAAATACACAATTAATATATGGTATTAAAGAGATTTGAGAAGGGGTGCCCTGAGCTGTATTAACATATGACTGAGCTTTAGATTTTAATGCTAGAAAAAGAAAGGAAAGTTGTACTTAATTTACGGAGTTGCTCGGCTTTATGAAATATTAACATCCTTTCGGTAGCTTATGCAGAATTATTAGAAGAGTTTTCGTTCCACTACCCTTTATATGAATAACAAATATGCTTTTTTATTAGCAATAATGGCTCTATTGCTTTGGCTTTAATTGCTAAATAATGGCTCTCGCCACCCATCCTCATGTCCTCCCGCTCAGGTGCTATGTATTATTTTTATGGTGGCACATTTGACCTCCTACTCTTCCAAAGCTTCTTAGGTAGATTTGCAAAATGGTAGACCTGTATGGGGTGGAGAAAGCGTTTTCTGCTAATTTAAACTGCAACCCGGGGTAATATCAGTATTTCGCTTGCTTAAGGTGTGCAAAATGGACACATTTAATATCCGAACGCTTTCTGCACTGCTACTAAAACCTCAGATTGAGGTAGTCATCTCTTTACTGCAGACGTTCAGCCAGGGTTGTTCAGACTTCCTTCACACAACTTTGGAGATCTATTCCTTAAAAAAATGTCAGATCCCCAGGAGATTTGAGTTTAGCTGATTTTCCCCAGCCCAACTGAGAAATGACAATGGTTCAATTATAGATCTTTTGGATTATCAATTGGTCTGTTGGCAGTTTATCAGTTTTCCAAAAGTGAGCAAGCGCCAATCTGGCTGCAGTGACTATGTGTAATATTAAGTACTTTATTTCTTTCCTATAGTTTTCTTTAATCATCCCTAATAGGAAAATCTCTGGTTTGAGTTCTATTTTTTCCGATGTTATTTCTATTAACCAAATTCTTATTTTTTCCCTATATTTCCTAATTTTGGGGCAGAGCCACCAGACGTGGAAGAAGGTGCCCTGTGCCTGGTTACACTTCCAACAGATTGGATTTAAATTTGGATACATTTTTGCTAATCTCGAAGGGGCCAGATACCATCTATACCACGTTTTGTATTGTGGTATTAAGCTATTCTCCAAAGCACCTGAGGGCAGGACAAGAAGCAATGGGTGGAAACTAATCAAGAAGAGAAGCAACTTAGAACTAAGGAAAAATTTCCTGACAGTTAGAACAATTAATAAGTGGAACAACTTACCTCCAGAAGTTGTGAATGCTCCAACACTGGAAGTTTTTAAGATGTTGGATAACCATTTGTCTGAAGTGGTATAGGATTTCCTGCCTAAGCAGGGGGTTGGACTAGAAGACCTCCAAGGTCCCTTCCAACTCTGTTATTCTATTCTATTCTATTCTATTCTATTCTATTCTATTCCATTCCATTCCATTCTATTCTATTCTATTCTATTCTTTTTTTTAATTTTTTTAATTTAATTTATTTATTTAAAACAGTACATCAAACAAAAAAGAAATAATCAAACAAACGATCGTGACAGAAACTTTACATGATATTTACACTTTCTACGGTATGTAGGCTTCAGTCAAATTTAACAAATATTAAGCATAGTCCTGGTTATACTTGACTTTTTGGGTGTCTGTTGTTCAACCAAACATACCATTTGTCCCAACATTGGAAATATACGGAGTCCTTTTGATCTCGCATTGCTTTAGTCAGTCTGTCGGCTTCCGCATAATCCAAAATTTTCTCCAAAATCAAATCTTCAGCCGGCAGGTCTTTCCCCTTCCAATGTTGGGCAAAACATATTCTTGCTGACGTGGTGATAAATACACACAGACACTATATATTTGTGCCTATATTATCTGGCCTAATGTTCAGTAGATAGTACTCTAGTTTCAGAATTAGGTTATAACCTGTGATTTCCATAATCCATGCCTGTATGATTTTCCAGAATTCCCTCGTCCTGGAACAAGTCCACCACATGTGGAAATAGGTGCCGATATTCTATTCTATTCTATTCTATTCTATTCTATTCTATTCTATTCTATTCTATTCTATTCTATTCTATTCTATTCTATTCTTACAAATGGGTTGGTTTGATGAGTACTTTGTTGATGTTTTATCTTGCTGGCTTTAAACTTTGTAAGATCACATTCGTCCTCGAGTCAATGTTAGAGGAGTTTTATGAAGATGCAGTTTTTGTAGTGTTGCCCCCAAATTGTTTCCAGGATGACTGTCCTTTTTGGATTCAACAGTCATCCCTCCATCCCACTGTTTCACTACCCTTTATAGTAACAGGATGCACAATAAAAAAAATTATAAATGTTATATACCATTTGTACAAGAGACAAATATTCAGCAATTTAAATTTGTTGACTGAGTTCTTAAGATACAACTTTTTTTATATTCTCTGAAATTTTATCTGATAAGCTCTGTGCTCTGAGTCCTGAAGTAATTAAATAAAACTGATGGCTCTTTAGAGAGTTTTGCTATGCTAAATGTTTTTCCAGTGGTGATTTTTACCTTGCATAGAAATTCGTGATTGTGTGTTATGCTGCTTTTCAGTTCCTAGGTACAGTAAAAAGGATTTGAGTGCTGAACTCCACTGCTCCTCCCAAATACATCCAGTTGCTTCACAAAGGATTTATGAATTTCATAAAGTTCTTTGACATCTCCCTTTTAAGTCCTCATATTTTTACTAGGTGCTCTTGAAATATTCATTCCCTAACATATGTACATATAGAGGCTAATGGGCAGTGGGTATTACATTCTAAACTTTCTAATTCTCTGATCTAGGAGAGAGGGAAAAGAGAAAGGGGAGTGGGAAAGTGTAGGAAAGACAATCCCTCTCTAAAAACCAAATGCATGCAATAATAAAAAAAAATGTGAGAGGATAAAAGCAAATTTAGTTCAGTCCAACATCCACCATTAAGAGCCTAATTACTTTTTAAGCTCCTTCATAAATGATTTCATCTTCACTTCCTTCTAAAAATAGGGAAGAGTGAGGGGGGGGGGAAATCTGCAAAAAAGATAATTCTATAATTAGCTCCAGGAATAAAACTGTCCTGTTTTGTACTCTTATTGAGGTTACTGTAGGAGATGACCAGGCTGAGTCTGAAGGAGGGGTCAAACGCATCATCAGTCATGAGTCCCTGCACACCCGCAAAACATCTAAATCTTGCCAACCTCGAATGCCTTCTTATTTCCCGCTCATTTCCCTTGAACGTTACTAGGTCAGATTTTTGTAGAGAACTAAAGCTCGCAATAAATCTTGAACTGCCTGAATCTTCTGAATTTCCCTGGCACTTGACAGTTACTACTTTACTATAATCAGTAATAATCATGTCAAAGTCTTCCAGCCCATCAGAAATGAGGATTTTCCCTACATCTAACTTTAGCTTCAAGCTAATGCACCTTTGTTTTAATAAAATTTTTATTTTATTTCCAAAGTTAAAATACAAAAAAGAAGAGTGGGGGAAAAAAACCAGAAACCAAAACCAGAACAAAACAAACCCCCCAAAATGTGCATTAAGACAAAGTAACAAACAACACATACAGATTGTTCCCCTCTCCTCTTGAATACTGATAAATATGTTTCAGTAATAATAGTTTCCCCCTCCCTCTTGCAAAACAGGGCCACAGTTTATGAACTTCTACTTCTACAACTCTATTTACTGAACTACAGATAGTCCTCAATTTACAACAGTTCATATAGTCATCATCATCCTCATTTAATGACCCCATAATCCCTTGCGGGGTGGAGTCTGAGCAACTGAATGGAGCTGAGTGGTTCAGCGGTTCGAATCCCTTGTGCCGTGTAATGGGGTGAGCTCCTGTTACTTGTCCCAGCTTCTGCCAACCTAGCAATTCAAAAGCATGTAAAAAATGCAAGTAGAAAAATAGGGACCACCTTTGGTGGGAAGGTAACAGCACTCCGTGTGCCTGTTTAGCATTTAGTCATGCCGGCCACATGTCCACGGAGACGTCTTCAGACAGTGCTGGCTCTTTGGCTTTGAAACGGAGATGAGCACCGCCCCCTAGAGTCAGGAACGACTAGCCCATATGTGTGAGGGGAACCTTTACCTTTACCTTAACATCTTCAGCAGAATTTAGGGGATGTTCTTTTATTTATAAAGACTTTATGTAGACTGTAGGTCTTGTGATGGTGAGGTCACGTCAGGTGAGGTCACAAAACCCTTATAAAGAGAAGAACACCGACACTGACATTCCCTAAATTTAACTGAAGATGTTACCTAACCTGATAATGAAACCTTCAGAAACCAACTCACAAGCTCAGAGAACGAACCTCCACCCTCATCCTCCACCCGAGATACAGATATTTACCCCTATCACAAAAAACAAACAAACAAAAAAAAAGCTGTCCCAACCACAAGCTAAATTTCAAAACCCTATGTTAATGCTAATGAACTTTTATTAATGGGATATTTTGATTAAGCCGCCCAGAGTCCTCGTAGAGTTGAGCGGCATAGAAATACTAATAATAAATAAATTCTGGATTCATGAAGAAAAGCACCTTGCATGAGGCCTGATCACCACGGGTGGGTAAAACAACATGAAGATGGTGGCTGCAGCCATTCTTCTTCAGAGCTGAAGAAACTTCTTGGATGAGAAGCGAAGCATCTTCAAAAGAAAAAACCAGAAAGTCCAGTTGCCTCTTGAAAAAAAGCATCTTTGGGACAATCATGACCTGGGTGACTAAGAATCTCCACAGATATGCCATCAAAGCTTTTTAAAACCTGTCTTGCAGTCACCACACTTTTTTTAAAAAAAGAGATTTTGATCATATGGTCCTGGCCGTCATCTTCAGTTCATCCTCTCTCCCTTGGATACCTCTGAGTTGTATAAAAGAAATTTGCTTTGTAATTTAAAACAAAAATAAGCAAACAAACGACAGCCCTTTATACAGAAACTTAACTTATAAAAAGCAAAGAGATGGATTAAAGTCTTTTTATCCTATCTTTCAGCTCTCCAGAATAGCTTATAAAACAATTAAAAAAAAACATGGCATAAATGGAACCTAGCAGAAAAGGGAAAACCAAGAAATCAAAACAACTAAATTTTGAATTCTCATTGTTACGTGGATCATAGAATAGAATAGAATAGAATAGAATAGAATAGAATAGAATAGAATAGAATAGAATAGAATAACAGAGTTGGAAGGGACCTTGGAGGTCTTCTAGTCCAACCCCCTGCCCAGGCAGGAAACCCTATACCACTTCAGACAAATGGTTATCCAACATCTTCTTAAAAACTTCCAGTGTTGGAGCATTCACAACTTCTGGAGACAAATTGTTCCACTGTTTCATTGTTCTAACTGTCAGGAAATTTTTCCTTAGTTCTAAGTTGCTTCTCTCCTTGATTAGTTTCCACCCATTGCTTCTTGTCCTGCCCTCAGGTGCTTTGGAGAATAGCTTGACTCCCACTTCTTTGTGGCAGCCCCTGAGATATTGAAACACTGCTATCATGTCTTCCCTAGTCCTTCTTTTCATTAAACTAGACATACCCAGTTCTTCATATGTTTTAGCCTCCAGTCCCCTAATCATCTTTGTTGCTCTTCTCTGCACTCTTTCTAGAGTCTCATCAGGTTCTGTGAATCATCAGGTTCTGTGCTGTAATCGCTTTAATACAGTCAGAAATCATCACCTAATCATGGCCGGCAAGAATAGAAACAATGCAGGCAAAAAAAAATGTAAATCTATTATTTGACTTGATGGAGTGGATTTGCTTCTAGACTGTGGTTGTGCTATGGTTTGGAGGAATGGCTGCCTGGATGACAGGAGGCAGTCTAACCTGGTTCCTCAGGAGAGCTTATTTTTCTCCCCCTTCTATAAGAGCTTGATGTAATTTGCACAGACATATTATCTTATAGTGTATTCTATTTCCCTTCATGTTTGGTCAGTGGTCTGAGGTAATGACATTTTGTGGTTTGGGATGGTGAGAGGGAGAGACGGCAATCTTTTCCATAGTGGCTTTGCTACCATCTTAACTTTTTAGAAATCAGGGTAACTAAAATAGCAGGGAGTGGGGGAAGGTAGGGGGGGAAAGAAGAGAAATACTTATTTTAATAGCTAGTTATTAGCTCTCGCTTGAGGCACTGGGAGCATTTCAATGAGTCGTTTTCCAAGGCCTTGCAAGATCTGTGTTCCTCTTAAGACATACAGTATATAGAACAGGAGTCTCCAACATTGAAAACTGTAGGACTTGTCCAGAGGTGGTATTCAGCTGGTTCGGACCAGTTTCGACAAACTGGTAGCGGCGACCTGCACCAGGGCTCAATCCCATCCTATATTGCTGTGTTTTTGATGCCGCATGCATGTGCGGCAGCACGCGCAAGTGAATTGCTGTGTTATTTGACATTGCATACATGTGTGGACGGCGCGGGTGAGCGAATTGCCGTGTTTTGTTGATGCTGCATGCATGTGCGAATGGCACACACTGACATTTCCAGTGCTGGGTGAACTGGTTGCTACCGTATTTGAAGCCCACTTCTGGACTTATGGATTTGAACTCTCAGAATTCCTCAGCCAGCCATGATACTTGAATAGCATGCTGGCTGGGAAATTCTGGGAATTGAAGTCCATATATCTTAATGTTGCCAAGGTTGGAGCCCCTCGTTATAGAAAGCTATGGAAAGGAAGATAAGGAGCTGAAGGCGGGCTTTATAAATGTGATTTATTCAGAAGAAGTTACGTTAAGGCAAACAGTATGGTACATCAGGAAATAATGAATTCAGAGATAGATACTAAGAATATAATACAAGGGGTGTAGATTCATAATTTAACACACAATAAAGCTTGTCTGAACATCAAAACACAAACAGATGTAAAACCTGAAAGTACATGACAGCCAGGCTTGAAACAATTAATAATAATAATAATAATAAAAGAATGCGCAACCTACTTCTGCAAGCTATTGCCATTGATAAAATAAAAACTAGCAGCCTTTTCGTAGCTGGCTATGATTTGGTCTTAGAGAAAGTCTGAAACCTCTTTGTTAAATATTGTCAGTTACAAAGTTGACAAAATCTGCCAAAGGCTGATTTATAAGTGCCAGACGTCAAATGTCATATAATAAAGAATTTAGCAGTAGATGAGTTACTTACAAGTTCTATGCCTCAACACACACACACAGCTATCATATGAAAAACTGGTTTATCTGCCTGTGGTCATCATAACAGGTAATGTGTCAATTCAGTAAATATATATATAAAAAGTAATATGAGATTTATGCAAGAATTCAAAATGTATAAAAGTACCTAGGGATTATTCAAGAAGGGACAACAATTGTACTACCATATTTCCCCGAAAATAAAACCGGGTCTTATATTAATTTTTGTTCCAAAAGATGCATTAGGGTTTATTTTCTGGTTAGGTCTTATTTTCGGGAAAATACACTTTATACCCTTATTTTAGGGTATAAAGAAAATGAGTAATTTAGATCTATCAATCCCAAATCTTCTGTTTAACTTCAACCAAGGATATATCTGGAGACGATATAGCTGGGAATGAGAAAGCTCAGTAAGTCAAGCCAGATCAATTTACTTCTTCAAGACATCTATCAAAAAGAAAGGTAACCCCACCCACCCATCCCAAAAAATGGTCTCAATCAAAATCTAGACATCAAAATATCAGATGGGAACCAATGGAGTCAATCTCTGAGCAAGGACATTTGAGATTGGCCATGGAGCATAGCTTTCAGATATTTTGAGTCCAAAGTCGAAGCATTCTTAGGGACTCATAGATGAGCAATGTATAGCAGCAACCTGAAAAATCTTGGTTTTATATGATTTAATTACTGTAGGGATGCAGTTATTGTCTTGATGATTCACATTTCCTGACAGTTAGAACAACTTGCCTCCAGAAGTTATGAATTCTCCAACACTGGAAGTTTTTAAGAAGATGTTGGATAACCATTTGTCTGAAGTTGTGTAGGGTTTCTTGCCTAAGCAGGGGGTTGGATTAGAAGACCTCCAAGTTTCCTTCCAACTCTGTTATCCTAAAAAGAGAGCGAGAAAACATAGGTTAAGGAACCCATTTAAGGCTTTGAGGGCTCCAAGAGAGAGCTTGCTTAATTGATTATTATGGCACGTGGAAAATTAGGATTGGATGCCTAGATAATTTCTTCACCTTGTCAATTGACATTTTATTAATTTTCCACCTAACTAAAGAGTTATACGTGAGTAAAGCCTTAGTTTTCCAACAGTTAATTTCAAGAGATTCCCTAGAGTCCCTAGTCACTAATATAGCTAAGCCCACTTGATTTATGGATGGGACAGCCACATTACCTGTTTAAAAAAGAATGGAGACAAATTGGGCAAGATATGGAGAGTGAAATTCCAGATTAATAAGGGCCCTGATTACATCTCTATTGTAAAAAAATATATTAAACAATAAAACACAAGAATATAGCTCTGCTTAACTCTTTTAAGAGCAGGGTAGGAATGTGTCGATCACCACTGCAATAAAATTGTAGTATTTTGGGGTAGCAAAATTATAACAATAGCAATAGACTTATATATCTCCCCATAGTGCACTCTCTAAGCGGTTTATAGAGTTAGCATGTTGCCCCCAACAATCTGAGTCCTCATTTTAACCAACCTTGGAAGGATGAAAGGCTGGGTCAACCTTGATCCCCATCAGGATCGAACTCCTGGAAGGGAGCAGAGTTTGCCTGCAATGCTGCATTCTAACCACTGCATCACCAGGGCTCTTATCTGCCAGACAAGGCAGCAGTCAACGGATGTTGGGGTTAATTTTCTCCAGAGTCTCTCCTGAGAAATGGAATCAAAAGCCATCCTTAAATCAATAAAGGCAACATCAAGGGTTCCTTTGGGAGGCTGGAGTACTTTTCAGCTAAATGGTGTAGAATTGCAGATTGATCCACAGTGAAATATCCCTGATCTGAATCCTGCCTGTTGAGAGACCTGGAGAACACTCAACCAAAAATGTATATAATCAAGAAATTGTAGCCTAAAGCCTACTGATTGTTGATACAAAGTTTATTGGACAAATATTGGCAGGATTATCACCGTTCTTGTACATCAGGAGAACGATAACTAAGCCTTTCCTTGGAAAATGATTAAGAGTTGTTAACAGCAGTATATAAGGGAGATAGCAGTCAGGATTTATTTTCAGAAATTAGGGCAAAATCATATATTTACAAGGGTGTCTCTCTCAGCCCTCAACTACACACCTCTTTCCCAGCTGACCTTTAGATATGCGATCAGAAATTCAAAAATTAATTTCTGAGTTGAAAAAATGATGAAACCCCAGTATGTTGAAATGCTGGGACGATATTTATGATCAGTACGAATTTTTGAAAGACTTTGTAATGAAAGTTTCAGGCATCCATCCAACTCGGACAAATTGTAAATCCTGAATTGAATTGGTCAGTCTTGCCAGATTTAAAAGATTTCTAAGTAAACTGAAATCTGGGGGTTTGCTGATGTTTCAAAATTGGAAGGACATAGAAATTTCTATTTCTTTAAAAGTTCGCCATGGAAAAGGTGCTCTGGGGAGGCGAAGAAGAGAGAAAAGGAGATGCAATTTTGTGAATAAATGCTCTAGCTTTTAGTCTGGTTTTACTACAGTTTTACTACTAATACAGTACTACTAATACTAATATTGAAGCAATATATTGCAGGAGTGTTATAGTATGGTATAATAATCTATGCTATTATATTCCCCCTCCCCAAAAATTCTAAATGTATTCAGGATACATTTGGCACTTATCACTTCTTCCAAATTTGTTCCAATTTTGTGAAATAGAAGAAAAGAGAGTCATTTGCTAATTTATAACAAGAGACAATAGGATACACAAACAAACGCTTTGTCATTTTGAAACATGTTTCAATTTGGGGATCTAGTAAATCCTTCCATGTGATTCAGAACTTTGATTTCCTTCTCATGCATTGAACGTGTGTGAAAGTTGGAGATAAGACAGAGCTGGATGGCGAGCAATCCTGTTGTTACCCCATTTCCGAACACTTGAAAGGAACTTTAAACAGAAGTGCCTCAATCTTTGCAAATTTGGGTTGTTTGTTATAACAATATTGTTACAGTATCAATAAAGGAGGATATTTCTATTCTCTACAGAGAGTATTATATTCCTCTACAGAGGAATTATTGAGTCTGTCATCTGCACCTCTATAACTGTCTGGTTCGTTTCTGCAACCCAACAAGACAGACACAGACTTCAGAGGATAATCAGAACTGCAGAAAAAATAATTACTACCAACCTGCCTTCCATTGAGGACCTGTATACTGCGCGAGTCAAAAAGAGGGCTGTGAAAATATTTACAGACTCCTTGCATCCTGGACATAAACTGTTTCAACTCCTACCCTCAAAACGATGCTATAGAGCACTGCACATCAGAACAACTAGACACAAGAACAGTTTTTTCCCGAATGCCATCACTCTGCTAAACAAATAATTCCCTCAACACTGTCAAACTAGTTATTAAGTCTGCATTACTATTAATCTTCTCATCATTCCTATCACCCATCTCCTCCCACTTATGACTGTACGACTGTAACCTTGTTGCTGGTATCCTTAAGACATATTGACTGTTTCCGTATGACTATCATTAAGTGTTGTACCTTATGATTCTTGATGAATGTATCTTTTCTTTTATGTATACCGAGAGCGTATGCACCAAGACAAATTCCTTGTGTGTCCAATTACACTTGGCCAATAAAGAATTCTATTCTATTTGTAGCTCAGGGTTGAATGAGGGGTCCTTGATGCTCTCTGAGGTTGGTTGTTTCCTTGCAGATGTTTCATTACAGAAACTAGGTAATACAATCAGTATACCCCATTCCCTTCCAGCACCAAAGATGTTACCTAGTTGGGCAATGAAATGAAACAACCAAGCTCTGATATCACCAAGGATCCCTCAATATTGTCATAATGTTGTTCCCTTTCTACCGTTGCCCCTGATGTTTCTGTTGGGCATAAACATTTTCAGCCTTTCGATGACCTCCACTGGCAATGTGTAATGCTTGTGCTACAATTAACACCACAATTCTAGTTTCATATTGCTTAATGCTGTGTGAAGAGACTCAATTTCTGAATGGAAGAGCAGCAATCAGATAATGCAACGATACAAGTTCAGAGAACGTAATGGGGATTTTGTTGTGTTGACTTTCCATCCAATGCACAGGAGTCTCATCTGAAGAATATAAGGCATTTAATAGGCATGAATTTAATGGGAAGTGGGAAGGTTTTATTTTAAAAAAAACAAGATGAATTAATTGAAAATATCATTTTTGCCTGAATATGAATAGACTCTACATAATCCTCATTCGTTTAACTAGAAGTTAAATTGTGAAAATGTAGACTTTATAGAGCATATGAAATACTGCTTTTCCTGGCCTGGATTTATTATTCAATAACAAGTTAATTTAAAATTATATTGACAACCTTGAGCAAGCATTTCTTTAAATGCTCGAAAGCAGAGGTAAAGTGCTTTAAATCCCAGCGTTCCAGAAATCATATACAACAACTGTCTCCAATTTGTTTCCTTTTAATATACAAGATCAGATCATTGAGTTCCCAATGAAGCAACAAAATAGGGTTCCTTGAAGTTTGGCGTTATTAACCATCTCTTTGTTACAACTTCTCCGTATGGATTGCGTGACCCGCGGTTGAAAAAAAAACTAGCAAGTGTCAGTCACATCTCAAGACATCAGGGAGTTTGATTTGATTTTTGTTGTCCGCGGGCCCAATGGACTTCCTCCGTCAGGAGAGCTTTTATGAGTAAGCCTTGAAAATCTCTCGCAGACCCAAAAGGCAAATACGGCTCATCAGAATTATTAGCAGACCCTTGCCTTAGAGGACACATGGTCTCCTCTAAAAGGCTTTTGATCACTGCACTATCTTATTCAGATTTGACTTCGCATTATAGTTAATCAATACTTCGCAACTGTCCAAGTCCCCAGTCATACATACATCTCACCATCAGGCAGGAAAGCCTACTAATTGAAGAAAAGTCAGCCACGCAGCTAACACTGCCCTGAGGCCGTAAGTCTGCTTCTCTTCCTTTTTTTCCTTTCTTCCCCATCCAGTCTTATCCTTCTACCCTAGCAAAATCTTGAAATGGTGGAAATAAAATGTAGAGACATGACAAGAAGGGAGAGAAGGATCAATTCCTGTCACTTGCCGCCAATGTTTACTGCTTTTTCTTTCTTCAGAAGGCTTGCTCTATTTATCTTCTCTCTCTCTTTCTCTCTCTCTCTCCCTCTCTCTCCCCCTCTTTCTTTCTCTCTCTCCCCCCCCCACCTTAGGGGAATTTAACCTTTTAAATGGGAAGATGGGATCTTCATGCATTTTAAATGGTCTTATCTTCCCTTTTCAAGAGCACTTCGGCTATTTGAAAGGAAAATTAAATAACGCAGGACTGGCATTTGTGTGTTAAGCTATACAGTATGGGAGATACTTTGCCCCTAAATCCATCCCTCAGGTAAAATCACCTCAGAACCGTCCCTGTTGTTCTAATATCCTATTCAATGGTACTTTGAGTTAACCTTTTCTTTATACTTAAATGAACATTTATCAAAGCTGCGTAGACCATAACATAAAAGGACGAACATCCATTTTCATTTGTAGTAATTTTTTCTTCTCCCCAGAGTGGTCTGTTTACTATAATGGACCAGAAAAAGCTTGCCCTGCCCAAGCTTTGATTGGCTGAATATATATTTCCCAAACTTGTGATAGTTAAGGAATGCCATTTTTAAAAAAATTAATATCTCAGGCAATCTTTAGGCTTACATCCCTCAAGATGAGTGTTTTGACTGCAATCGTCAACATGCAGTGTTTCCTAAAACAGGGACTGCCCTACCCACTAGGCAGAATTGATAGCTTGTCACAGAATAGCAAGTGGTTAGCATCGCATGATGGAATGAGCTCCCATTCCTTGCCCACGTAGCGGTTCAAATTATGTTACTACCAGTTCACCGCGCACACACATGCTCGCTTCGTGCGTGCATGCGCCCAGTTCACAAATGCGCCTGCCTTCCGCACATGCGTCCGGCCTTCCGCACATGCACCCAGCCTCAAAACATGCCTAAAGAGGATGGCATAGAGCTGGGGGGGGGAGGAGCCACCCGTGATTTCCGCTACCAATTCGGGTGAACTGGTCTGAACCGGCTGAATATCACCTCTGGTTCAACAGCATGCAAATGCAAGTAGATAAATAGGTATCACTTTGATGGGGAGGTAACAGCATTCTGTGCATCTTGGACATATAGTCATGCTGGCCATATGACCATGGAAGTGTCATCAGACAATGCTTGGCCAAGAAACTGAGGTAAGCATCATCCCCTAGGGTCAGACACAACTTGACAGGGGAAACCTTTACCTTTAGTTATCCACAGGCATTTTTTTAAGGCAAACACAGTGGATTGTGTATGGATGATGACAATAGAACAATAATCCTGTACTGAAATTGTGCTATATGAAAAACCTTCATGTATCTTCCTCTCCTCTCCTCTCCTCTCCTCTCCTCTCCTCTCCTCTCCTCTCCTCTCCTCTCCTCTCCTCTCCTCTACTCTACTCTACTCTACTCTACTCTACTCTCCCTTCCTCTCCTCTCCTCTCCGCTCCTCTCCTCTCCTCTCCTCTCCTCTCCTCTCCTCTCCCTTCCTCTACTCTCCTCTACTCTCCCCTTTCCCCTTCCTTCCATTCTTTTCCCCTCCCCTCCTCTCTTCTCCCTTCCCTTCCCTTCCCCTCCCTATCTCTCCTTTCCCCTTCCTTTCCCTCCCCTCCCCATCTCTCCTCTCCTTCCTGTCCTCTCCCCTTCCTCCCCTTTCCTCCTCTGGAATCAGCTGGTGTGGCTGTTAATTGTCTCTATTATTTTATTGACAGGCGGAAGGGAGAAATCAATGGACAGGATGTTTGTCTGTTTGTTTTTCAAAGGAATCTACCGAGCAATTTGGCCAGCAACTTTTAGCTGGTTCTACATCTGGCGTTGTCTCGTTTATTGGTTTATTTAATTGGGTGGTGTATGTATGTATGTATGCATGCATGCAGGCATGCATGTATGTATATATTCCATTAATTATATTTTATTCTTTCTTTCTTTGATATCTCATTAAAATCTTATAAATGATCATGCGGTGACCTTGAAGGTTATGCATAATACATGAAAGTAAACCTGCAGTAAAATGTATTCTTTCACTCCTGACTGCTTTCATCCCACCTTTCATTTCCCACCATCCCCGATGACCCCAATATGGGAAGCAGCAGCAAACGCTAACAGAGAGCCAAGGTATGCAAGGGTGGGCAAAGCCACTAACGCCATTAGATTGTGCTCTCCTGGTGACAGCTGCAATATGTTAATGGATTGTGTTGGGATGGGAAGGTTGCCGTTGGTACTTAAGGTGCCGTGCTAATTACCATAAGATGGCGATAACAGGTGCAAGTGTCACTTCGCATCAGTGTCAGCTAGCATGAGAAAAAGAGCTTGCGGGGCCCAAAGGGAACTTGCAAAAAAAAAAGAAAAAACAACCCTAGATCCTCTGAAAAATTTGGCTATCATAATAACCCATATGTCCATGAATGGGGAAAACAGTGCAAAGTTTGTGTGTTTTTTTTTACCTCAAAATAGAGAGGAACCGTTTTCAGCAGTTGTTGTTAAAGGGGGATTTTAGGGGCACATAAACAAGAAGATTGTGTGTTACACAGGCCCGCTTTACCTCAAGGAACAATCCCCACTGTTATTTTGCTACTAGGCAACAAGCTAGGATAGAACCTGCTGCCTCTTCCAATTACTAACAGTGGTTAGGCTGTCAGGTAAAACTTTCTTCAACGTCAGAGGTGGTAAAAGCATCCGATACCACGCGAAACTCTGCCGTTCCTTCAGCAGCTGTGCTGTAGCCTCCATTTTGTTTTCTAATATCGGATGCAGCCAGAGACTGGCAAGCAAAAAGGCTACAGGTAGTCCTTGACTTACAACAGTTCATTTAGTGATCGTTCAAAGTTACAACTTCACTGAAAAAAGTGACGTATGACCATTTTTCACGCTTACGACCTTTGGAACATTCCCCCCTCAAAATTCAGAGGCTTGGCAACTGACTCCTATTCATGACGGTTGCCATAACCCAGGGTCATGTGATTACGACCCTCTGACAAGCAAAGTCCATGGGGAAGCCAGATTCACTTAACAACCATGTTACTAGCTTAACAATTGCAGCGATTCACTTAGCAACGGTGGCAAGAATACTCACAAAATGGGGCAAAATGCACTTAACAAACGTTTCGCTTAGCAACATAAATTTTGGGCTCAACTGTGGTCACAGGCCAAGGATTACCTGTACAAAGGTGTCACAGTAGCCCTCAGATTTTGCTACCAGAGATCCTCATCTTGCTATCCTTCAACACTACTTCTTCTCCTTCTCCTCCTCCTCCTCCTCCTCCTCCTCCTCCTCCTCCTCCTCCTCCTCCTCCTTTTCATCATCATGATCATCATTGTCTTCTTCCTCTTCCTCTTCCTCTTCCTCTTCCTCTTCTTCTTCTTCTTCTTCTTCTTCTTCTTCTTCTTCTTCTTCTCCTTCTCCTTCTCCTTCTCCTTCTCCTTCTCCTCCTCCTCCTCCTCCTCCTCCTCCTCCTCCTCCTCCTCCTCCTCCTCCTCCTCCTCCTCCTCCTTCTCCTCCTCCTCCTCCTCCTTCTTCCATATCCATCTCCTCCTCCTCCATCTTCTTCTTCTTCCATATCCATCATCGGATATTGGTGATCATGTTGGTGATCCTATTTTTGTCAACAGCCGCCTGTTATTATCATTCAGCTGCCTGCAATTACTGCAAGTTTGAATCTCGCCAAGGCTCAAGGTTGACTCAGCCTTCCATCTTTTCTAAGGTAGGTGAAATGAGGACCCAGTTTGTGGGGGCAATAAGCTGACTTTGTATAAATATACAAAAGTATGAAGGCTATTGCTTAATGCATTGTAAGCCACCCTGAGTCCCCGGAGAAGGGCGGCATATAAATCAAATTAAAAAAAAAAAGTGCTGCTGAGTTTTGTCCAAACCAGTCCCTTAGATTTTGAAGCCATGATGTTCTTCTTCTGCCTGCACCTCATTTGCCTTCCATCTTTCCCTGGAGGATTAAATGAAATATGCTGTTTTTTTCTGAGTGTGGCATCACATGTCTGAAATATTCTAATTTTCGCTTTTTTATGGTTTTGATGATTTCGTTCAACCCTTGGTTCTTCCTTAATACTTGGTTCTCCATTTATGGAGGTTTGTTCTGCAGTTTTTAAAAAACCTACAAAGGAAGATTTAAGAATGGGTAAGGATGGGCAGGGGTGGGATTCAGCCGGTTCGGACCAATTTTGGCCAACCGGTAGTTATGACCTGCAGGTGAGCCCCACCACCCGCCATGGCTCTATGCCATCCTATTTAGCTGCGTTTTTTAAGCCGTGCACAGAAGGGTGTGTGCATGCTCACATTTTTGGTGCTGGGGCGAACCGGTTGTTAAATTATGTGAAGGCCACCTCTGAGAAGCAGGGTCATTTTGCTAGTGATTCTTTAATCGTGCCACCAAAAGACCCATCAAATGGTCTTTGCTAGAGCAGTTCATTGGAATTCATGGGAATGCTTTCATGAGTTATTTAGAGCCATGTTTCAGGAGGATGCATTTACGGAGCAACCTTAAGCCAAAAGTGGTAAATTGGGATTTATCCCGAGTTGCTGATTGAATAAAAGTTTTTTTTTTCCCCTTAACCTACATTTATGAAGGCATCTGCTTACTGGAGTGGATTAATTTTGCAGAAAGTGAAAACAGGGTCGTTTCTCCCTTACATAACTTTTCAACTTAAGCTATATTATGCACAGTGGTATGATATCCCGTATAGATCTGAGCTAAAGGGAGCAAGGATTGGCAAACTTTTTTTTCCATTGCATAATCTTGCATTTAACCCAGATTTCCTTCCTTTAAAAAAAAATAAGTCTGCAATCATTCCGGCAATTTCACCTTTGGTGAAATCAATTTATTTTTTTCCTTCTTTCACCAAACAGTCAACATAAAGTTTCCAATCTTTCAGAAAAGCTTAGAAAACTTAGAACTACGCCGCCTTCGGTATGACCGAAGCGTAGCTCATAAAGTGATCTGCTACAATGTCCTACCTGTCAACGACTACTTCAGCTTCAACCACAATAATACACGACCACATAATATATACAAACCCAAGGTAAGATGCTCCAAACTCGATTGCAGAAAATATGACTTCAACAACAGAGTGGTCAATGCCTAGAATGCACTACCTGACTCTGTGGTTTCATCCCCAAACCCCCAAAATCTTAACCTAAAACTGTCAACTGTTGACCTCACCCCATTCCTAAGAGGTCTGTAAGGGGTGTGCATAAGAGCACCAGTGTGCCTACCATCCCTGTCCTAATGTTTCCTCTATTTGTATCTATTTCATCTATCCAGTCCATGTTTATACTTATTACCTAATACGTTCTTGACAAATAAATAATAAAAAATAAAAATAAAAAAGTTTTTTTTATTGTTCATTCTCTATTCAAATAGGTCAGTTTCTCCATTTCTGCAAATTCTGACATTTTCACAGTCCGTTACTTCACTGTGGGAATTTCATTATTCTTCTATCAATATCAATTGACCACCAGTTTTTTCTAATTCATTTCCTCAATAGTCTCAATAAAAACATTTTTGGTTTCTTAGCATTATTAATCTTTAAGGCTACATGCGACCGACAGCTAGGATACTGAATTATGATTCTAACAGTCTATTTTTTTTTTATTGAAAAAGTTTTCAATTACAAATTTCCCCCCCCCTTTTTCCCCCCCTCCTCCCTAACCCCCCCTCATCACCCCATCCCCCCTGCGACTTCTGCAAAAAAAAAACCTAATACATAACAGATTATATAATATTTTACCATCCCCTTACTCCCCCCTCCAAATACTGACCCTTACTTCTAGTGATATTATTAATATTATTACTTCCCCCTCTTACCAAACACTTCAAAATAACATTCCATTATAACACTATATGATAACTTCTAATTTAACACAATAATATTATTATAACTCCCAATTTATCGATAGTCTGCCCTTTTTTCCCCCTTCCCCATACTTATGTCTGTATATTAATATAACATTTCAAAACAACCTTCCACTTTAAAACTATATAATAAATCCTACTTTAACATTTAATCTTTTGTGTATATTAATATAACATTTCAAAGCAGCCTTCCCCATGAATTCTAGTTTTACATTTGTTCTACTCTATCCATTTCCTCCACTCCCATAAATATGTCACTTAAGCATCCCTTTTCTTAATCTATACAATCAATACACTAGCCTGTCTCCACCCACTTTCCTACAAAATTACCATGCACAACAATTCTTAATATCTTTATTCTTCTGCCCATCCTACTAAAAAAATATTCCCTTATATAAACAAAATCAATGACTTTAAATTTATAATCCATATAATATCTTCTTTGATGTCTTTCCACTGGATTGCTGACTCCATCATCCGGATTAGGATAACATAACATCCCAGTTGCAACAGAATATTCAAAATCCTCAGTTATCATCTGCCCCCATCAATAATGAATATCTTCACATATATATATATATATATAAAAACAACCACCTGAGTGACTTTATAATTGTAATCCATATCTGTAATAGTGGCTTTCTTCAGGATTATTAATTCCCATTCTCATAATGGGGTAACAGCCAGATCTTCTGCATGCCCCAGCATAACTCTCTTGCCTTATAGCTCAGCATAAATATAATACGTTAATCGATGAAAAAAAAAAACCAAAAATAGATAATTCCAATCCAACAATTCAAGGCCCTTTTCACATCCCAAAATTACGGCATTGCAGAGGTCTGTCACTCTCCTCAGGATGATATCAACCACTACTTCGCCTCATCCATCTTTTCATATATTCAGTCATGTATTTTTTCAAAGTAACTGGCTTTACTGTTGCTTAATTTAGAAATTTTTATTTTTGTGAAACCTGTTTCTTTTTTTCCTTTCTTTTTGTGGGTTTGATCTCCATCCTAATTTCCTTTCTGTAAGTTGTGTATCAACTGATCGGTTTTCATTCTGTTTTATAACTTGATCTTGTTGGTTTTGTTTTTGTGACTCATATTTCTTTTCTGTAAGTTGTATATCAATTGGTTGATTTCCATGGTTAACTTGGCGAGTCATCACGTTAGAATCCGATGCCACTTCTCTCTTATTTATAAATAATCCATCTGAGGTATCTGAAGAATCCAAAGGCAATTCATCTGCAAAGGCCTCTGTAACTCGATATTTTTCCTTTATTTCTAACTCCTTCTGCTTGTCTTGTGTTGTGCATAAAGATGTTAAGTTCATTTTTAAAAATTTTTGATAAAATTCTTCCGCTTTTTCAACAGTATTTAATTGATATCTTTCTCCTTGATATCTCAATATTATACCAACTGGAACATTCCATCTGAATAAGATATTTCTTTTTTTAAGCTCAGCCACCAAAAAACCAAATTTCTTTCTTTCCAATAATATCTTAGGCGGGAGCTCTTTATAAATCCAAATCTTTCTTCCAAAGAATTGCAAAGTAGACTTAAAAGATTTCTGCACAATATTATTTCTTATATCTTTATCTGTAAAATAAATCACCACATCTCTAGGCAATTGCCTTTGCTTTGCAATCCAGGAGTTTATTTTATAAACTCTATCGATCCTACAAAATACCTCCTCAGGTTGAACCTTTAAAATCCCAGCCAGAACTTCAGAAGATATTTTCCTTAAATCCCCTCTGTTATTTTCCTGTAATCCTCTCAGTCTGATTGCATATTCAGTAAAATTATATTGCATCAATAAAACTTCCTTTTCAATACGTTGCTGTATATTTTCTACATTACAATCAGCTTCCATTTCAGGTTTTTCTTCTAAACTATTGTCTTGAATATTTATCAAATCATTTTCAATTTTTTCTATTTTATTTTCCAAATTGTCCTCAATTTCCTCCACTTTGGACTCTAATAGATTAGTGTTTGTATCCAGCCTGATCATAAATTCTGAGAAACCATTAGCCATTTTTATAATCTTTTCTTTTTGTTTTGACAAGTAAATCATTTGATACTAAAATAAAATCAATCCTTGAAAAAGATCTATGTCTGTCAGAAAAGAAAGTATAATCCAAGTCTTTTAAGTTATGTATTCTCCAGACATCCTTTAGTTCCAAATCTTCTTTCATTTCAAAAAAAAGTTTGTGGTAGTCTAATCTTTGACTTCGCCAGACTTCTTTTATCTAGCTTGGAATCAATTACTCCATTCCAATCTCCCATAATCAAAATTGATCTATAGTCCCATTGCAACATTTTAGTATGCAAAGTTTTATAAAAGTGATCCTGCTGTTGGTTGGGAACATAAAGCCCAATCACAAGAATTTGACCATATGGAGTACACAGTTCAATTGCTACAAATCTACCACCTTCATCCGCTTCTATAATTTTAGCTGAAAATCTTTTGTTTATATAAATAACCATTTTTATAATCTTTTGATGCAAAATATCAAACTTTGATTGCACCAATTCTTTAGTTTCCTGCTTAAATTTCTCAAAGTTCTGATTCATAATCTCATCCCTTTTTACAATCTCCTCCAGAAGAAATTCAATTATATTAAAATCAGTTTTCTGAGACTGTAAGTTAAGAACTTGTTCATATAGTTTGTGGAAGGGGGAATCCCCCCCCCCGCTTGTTTGTCCAGCTTTGTAAGCCTAAACGCCATATTTTCACACAGGCAAGCCTCTTTCCAAACAAGATCAGTATCAAATCAAATCTCCAGGAAGGAGAAAACACGAAAGTGGAGCTTTTTCTTCAAATGTAGCCAGGAGCATTTATTCCACTACTTTGTAGCTTAATAAGAAATGGAAGGACTTTCCCTTTTCAACTTCCCTGCTTCAGTTTCGGCAGTCGCCATTTTAAAAGATCTTTTTTACTTTATTGAATATCCTTTGCGAAATAAGTATTAATACTTGCAATTTAGGGTCACAGGTCCAGATCCAGATCTCATCCTCTTTGATTAATCTGTTAGTTATCTTCTAACAGTCTATTGATTATCTGTTTTTTTTTTTTGTTTTGTTTTTTGCTTTAATTTATATGCCGCCCTTCTCCGGAGACTCAGGGCAGCTTACAATGCGTTAAGCAATAGCCTTCGTACTTTTGTATATTTATACAAAGTCACCTTATTGCCCCCACAATCTGGGTCCTCATTTTACCTACCTTTGAAAGGATGGAAGGCTGAGTCAACCTTGAGCCTGGTGAGATTTGAACTTGCAGTAATTGCAAGCAGCAGATGTTAATAACAGTGCTTTAGTCCACTGTACTATCAGGCTCTTATGATATGATAAATGATAAAATCTGTTATCATTTTATTCTAGAATTTTTAATTGGATACTCCTTGAGTATTTTTAATTGAACTGGTATTTGACTGTAATAAACATTTTGACTTAGATTTTTAATATTTAAGATTCTTGGCCTTGGGCGTTTAGTCATGCCAGCCACATGACCATGGAGACGTCTTCCGACAGTGCTGGCTCTTCGGCTTTGAAACGGAGATGAAGACCTGGCTTTTCCAGCAGGCCTGGGGCCGTTGATCTCGCTTGCGATCTGACAAGATCCGGCCATGAATGGTGTGAATGGGTTTTAATGTCTTTAATGTTTTTAATTTTTAAGTGTTTTTATAGTGATTTTTTGAGTGTATTGTGAGCCGGGTCTTCGGAGAGGGGTGGCATATAAATTGAATAAATAAAATAAATAAAATAAGTCTCCTATAATCATCACTTGTTGTATGCAAATTAAAAAAAATGTTTTTTAGAGAATAGGCATGAAATGTAGAAGCAGTAGCATCCATGGAGGCCATCTGTCAGAATCAACACGATGTTGGGCAGGGCAACCCAACTGAAGTCCTGCCCGTTTGTTTATTAGTTGATCTTGTATACATATACAAAAGGATTGTGACTTCTGTTGCAATGCAGGCCCCCTCCCAGTATGCAAATTTTAACTTCCGCCACTCCACCCTGGTGGAGTCCTGTGTCTAGAAATAATAATTTGGACAGTGTGCCACAGTTCTTTTTTTTCATGGAATATTTTACACTACGTGTTGCTTTTTATTCCTTCCCTTCTTTTCTTCAAAATCAGCCTTAAAAATAAAGAAAAGACTCAGCAATCTCCCTTCTCCCCCAAGAAGATGTTCTATTACTGTTATTTTATAGAACCAGATTGCTCTCTGTTACATTCTCCCTGTTGAGACCTAGCTAGAATGAATTGTAATTGAAGCATGTCCAGCTGTTTTGTAAATAATTCCCATTATTCTCCGCATAGTCGTGAGAACATCTTCTCTTCCAGCAAGCACCGTTGGTGATGCGGGCCCTTCTGTTATAGCTTTCGAGTATAGTTTTGTCCGCATCCCAACAGCTCACTAATTTATGTACTCTGCTCTCCTTCAGGGTGTAGATCATCCTTTTTTGACTCCTTCGCTAAATTAAACAGTTCCAGGGGTCTCCTCCACCCTTCCCCCTCCTCCCTCTCCCATTATTTTGCATACGATTACATTCTTTGTATGTGATCCTAAAATAAGCACAGTTTTGTTTACCAAGATGGGTTAATTTCTGAGCTCTAGATGCAGAAGTTCCTGTGATCACGAAGTGCAGTCAATAAGCTGACTTGAGTAAGTAAGCAATTACGCACCGCCTCTGGGACCGCACGTTCCTCCCACCCGACTGATTTTTATTTATTTTTTTGCATACTTGTTATCCTAGGAGAGTATCTGAGAAATTAACATCCACCATGATCAAAGTTTCTATTTTTCTGATATATATATAACCCCCATGCTTGTTATAGTTACTCTCAACACAGTTTACAAGCTAAAATGTCACTACTGTTCAGTACATTATTTTCTGCAACTATAGCATCTTAAGACTTAGAAGTATGAATCCATTAATAATGATCCAGCACTGTATTGTACATCGATCTAGATTGGCGTGCATGTCTTTCGAAAGGGCAAGTACATTTATGTTATGGATCCCATTCAGATTTTCCATTAAAATGGATATTTTTCTGAGATACAAAGCAACTGTTAGAACTGGAGAGGTCTTTCCCAATCTGATGCCTTCCAGTTTTTCGGAACTACAGGTTCAGTCCTTAAAGGGAACTGGTTAAGCGCCTAATCAGTCATGAATTCTCCTGCACCCACAAGAGATCTAAGTCCAGCCTACCTTGAATGCCTTCTTAATTCCGCTCATTTCCCTTGACTGTTAGTAGGTCAGATTTTTGTAAAGAACTTAAGCTTGCAATAAATCTTTATACTCATTTGAATTTCCTGAATCTCTTGATTTCCCCGGCCTTGTTTTGTGTTTATATCTGGTTATAGCTAGAGATTGAAATGTTATAGGACTGTGATGGAAAATTTATGGCATGCGTAGCCATATCGGTGGGCATGCGAGCTCAGCTCTAGTGCGCATGCTGGCCAGCTGATTTTCGGGCCTTCTGGGCCCATCAGAAGTAGGGAAACAGGCTGTTTCCTGCCTCCAGAGGATCTCGGGGGGTGGTGGGGAAGGCCCATTTTTCTCTCTCCCCAGCCTCCAGAGCCTTTCTAGGAGTCTGGGAAGGGCTAAAATGGCCTTCCCCACCCCCGTAAAGGCCCTCCAGAGGCTGGAAATGGCCTGTTTGCCAACTTCCGGTGGTGCTCGAAGTCCCATTTATGCTGTCCCTAGGAGTTGGCAAACGGGCCATTTTCAACCTCCAGAGGTCCTCCAGGGTGGGTGGGGAAGGCTGTTTTCGCCCTCCTCAGACTTCTAGAAAGGCTGGGGAGGCTGGGGAGAGCAAAAAATGGGCCTACCGTGCCATCACGTGCCAGGAGCGGGGGGAGCATGGGGGGTCATGCACACATGTGCGGGGCAGGGCACATAGAACTATGTGTGTGGGCACACGCACATGTGATACCCTCTCCTCCCGCTCCTGGCACACGATGGCAAAAGGGTTAGTCATCACTGTTATAGGGGATTAGAAATATCAGAGAACTGGTTTTGTGTAATGGTTAGTGCATCAGGCTAGAAATTATTGAGATGGTGTATTTTACTCCTGCCTTAGGCACAAAGTCAGCTGGGTAACTGGGGCCAGTCACTCTCTTCAGCCCTAGGAAGAAGGCAATGGTGATCCACTTCTGAAAATCTTGCCAGGGAACTGCAGGGATTTGATCAGGCAGTTACCAGAAGTCAATACTGACTTGAAAGTCCAGCAAACTAACAAAATCTAATTATCATCTGGTGTTTTTAAAGACACTGTAATCAATAATTAACTTTTGTATTTTACTACCTAAATCTTTTTTCTTTTTAAAATGTTTAGCTTGAAACCCCCAAAACACAGTTTTGATGTTGTGCAGGGATTTTAAAAAATTAAATAAATATTTAGACATGACTTAACCAGAATTGGGTTGGCCAGTACCTAGCTAGTCTTTATGATCTCAAAAAGCTACACAGGGTCGTATTTAATCAATACTTAGATCATGGGTGTCAAACTCGTGGTGTCATGTTGCCATCATGTGATGTTTCACGATGTTTTTTCCATTCGCAGAGCTGGGGTGGGTGTGGCCTGCACATGATGCATCTGGCCCACAGGCCACCAGTTTGACACCCCTGACTCGCCTCAGCTTCTGTCCATCTAACAGTCGGAAAGCATGTTCTATGCAACTAGATAGATAGGTCCCACTTTGATGGGGAGACGAGCTGGTGCTCTGTGCAGGCAGTCAGATTTCTGATGGCTCTAAACCCTTCCCAGTTGCAGTGCCCATTTACAAGGCAGCTCAGGGATGGGAGGGGGCCTAGGGTAATGCTGCAGGAAGAGCCACTCATCTTTCTCCTTGATGCAAAGCCAGCTCGCCCGCCTGTGGTATACCTTGAGAAATGTGCAAGTGTGTCCAATAACAAGGCTGGTACCTTGGCAAGCCAAATTGCCACTCGGCACTTGCATTGTGGTCTCCTGGCTACTGTAACAACACCATACAGTAATAAATAGTTCAACACTATATCTAGGTTCCTAGGACGCAGTGGCTCAGTAGCTAACATGCTGAGCTTGTCGATCAGAAGGTTGGCAGTTCAATGGTTCGAATCCCTAGCACTGCATAATGGAGTGAGCTCCTATTAGTTGTCCCAGCTTCTGCCAACCTAGCAGTTTGAAAACACATAAAAATGCAAGTAGAAAAATAGGGACCACTTTAGTGGGAAGGTAACAGTGTTCCGTGCATCTTTGGCATTTAATCATGCCAGCTACATGACCACGGAGACCTCTTCGGACAGCGCTGGCTCTTCGCCTTTGAAACAGAGATGTGCACTGCCCCCTAGAGCTTGAAAATGACTAGCACGCATGTGCGAGGGGAACCTTTACCTTTTTATACCTAGGTTCAGTGATTGACTTTCTGTAACTGTGGAACCCATTGTCTCCATGCTTTTGGAAATATCCTTTTTCCACCGTTCTGCCTTCAGTGTTCTTTCAAGGACTCCTGATTGCCTCCTTTTTCCATCATTCATTCTCACAATAGATTCCCCCACCCCAATTCTCTTGATTAACATGTCAGTCTTCACAGTATCATTCTTAACCTTTGACCCAGGAGACAAATCATTGGCGTGTTAATTCAGCTTTTTCTTTTTTTTACTGCAATTGCAAGTGCACGTGGCTTGTAGGGTTGATCTTTTATTTTATTTTATTCCACTCCTTTCTTCAACTTAATGGTACTTTTTTTATGGTGTCCGTGTCATGTATCTGTACAGCTCTAACACTCATGGAATCTGATTCTGCAAATGTACCGTGTATGTTGCCTTTGTTAAAAAACAAAATTACATTAACAAGTTTGCTGGACCGATGTTTCATTCCAAAGTATAAATTACCTGTTGTCATCTGAGGTTGTGTTTATAATTCCCAATTGCACCCATGTGAAACTTTGATTCTCATATGTAATTCAAATTGAGAAAAATTCCCCGACTCATCTGTAGCTGGTGGTCTGAAGTAGTGGTGGGATTCAATTTTTTTTACTATCAGTTCTATGGGAGTGACTTGATGGGCATGGCATGGCTTGGTGGGCATGGCTTGGTGGATGTGGCAGGGAAAGGATACTGTAAAATCTCCATTCCCACCCCACTCCAGGGAAAGGATACTGTAAAATCTCTATTCCCACCCGATTCCAGGGGAAAGATACTGTAAAATCTCCATTCCCTCCCCACTCCAGGGGAAGGTTACTGCAAAATCCCCATTTCCTCCCAATCAGTTGGGACTCAGGAGGCAGAGAATAGATGGGGGCAGGGCCAGTCAGAGGTGGTATTTACCGGTTCTCCGAACTACTCAAAATTTCCGCTACTGGTTCTCCAGAACTGGTCAAAACCTGCTGAATACCATCTCTGGTCTGAAGATGACATGGAAACAATCCTGCTGTGGAGTTGAAGGATGATGAATCTGTGGATGTGAATATGAATTGGGGAGGACTGTGAATGTTGACACCGGTCACAAAAATTAATTCATGTTTCAGTGGTGATTTTTGAGGATGTACCCCAGAAGTCAATGGAGGCAATTTTTTTACTTTTCACGGGAGCAATTTGGCATTTGCTTAAATGTAACTAGGGGAATGTTATGAAAGAGAGATAATATCATCTTTGAGCTTTGAACACATACTATTTTGTCAAATATGAACTTTACAGTGATGAGTCTTTAAAATTTTATGGGGTCTTGCTATATAGAGGCATCAGAAAAAAATGTTTTACACTAATAATAAATGTTCATTTGCCTACTGTGTATCTCAGTAAGAAAAGTGCACTTATATACTTGGTTGCTGGAGCATTATATTTTTGTGTGTGTGATTATTGTTTTTTTGGTGGTGGAAATGCATAAAAAATGGCAGGATGGAGCTTTTGTCATCTTTTCAGAATGTACTGATGGGGCAGTGTTTTTTTAAAAAAATCCTTTGCATTATTTTGTACTCATTTATTTCTTCATCCATTCAATCTATATGGTTAACTATCTCAAACAGTTGACTTTGGGTAGTTACCAACAGTAACAGTAATAAAAGTGGAATTCAGAGAAGACCAATTGTTTCATGATCAAAAGTGGGTTTGCAATGTCTATTAAATCACGCAAATAATCAAACCTTGGAATAATGTCTGCTTAATCAAGTTAAGAATAAGTGAGGTGTGTACATATTGGCTGAACCCAGGAAACAAACTAGATTCTAAATATGAGTAGTTTAGAATATTGCACCTATTTCTGTAATATGTGTGTGTGTGTACCGTGTTTCCCCGAAAATAAGAGCTCCCCAGATAATAAGCTCTCCCCCAAAAATAAGCCCTCCCCAAAAATATTTAAACGCATCCGCAGCCAGTCCCCACCATTTCCTCTGGTTAGGGTCAGAGAGACAGGGCTGGAAATCAGGTAAGATAGCAAGAGGAGCTCCGTCTTGTTCCACGCCCCAAAATAATAAGACCTCCCCGAAAATAAGACCAAGCACTTATTTCGGGGTTCAAAAAAATATAAGACAGGTTCTTATTTTCAGGGAAACACGGTATGTGTGTGTGTGTGTGTGTGTGTGTGTGTGTGTGTGTGTGTGTGTATGCCTCATCCCCATATAAAATTCTAGCTCATTTGTAATTTAGCTCATCATTCTGAAACATAAAAGATTAGACTGATTTGTCTTTCCATAGGAGAAAGGAGAAAGCCTCCCCCCCCCCGTGAACTCCTCTATTGATCCAGGCATCGTATCTTTCTACCTCTGGAGTGGCAATTATTATATTGGACTTATGAATATAAAACCATATATGTATTTCTATTGGATAACCAGAGGATAATTTTAATGTAGATCCTATGTATTAAACTCATTGTAATCAATGCATTGATGTATGAAGGCCTGGTCCTTTGAGAAAGTCCCAGAAACACACATAAGCTCCCAAGTGCTATATTTTACACTGGAAGTCTTTATTTAGCTAAGATTTATTTAGGGGTGGGGTGGGGGGAAAGCCCTACTCCCTTGTCAATTTGGGTCCTCTAGTGACTCAACATCTGAAGAAGCTCAGAAGTGCAAGTTATTCGAGCAGCGCTGTGGAATAAATTAGGCTCCTTAATGCCTTTCGTGATTAGAGCGTGGAATAATTTATTCCATCATGCAGAACGAGCTAGATTTGCAAATCGGAAGCTATTCCTAGACAGCAATATCCTAAGCTTCCCTCATGCGCAAATGTTTGCATTTGGATGATCAAATATGCCATTTCTTAGGATCGTGAATTCGCCCCCCCCCTTTTTTTTTGTAGTTTAGAATCACAAAACATAGCTTTGAAATGGAAAAAAAAAATCAAGCACTAACACATCACTATATATCGTATTTTTTGGAGTATATGACACACTATTTTCCCTCCTAAAAGAGGCTGAAAATTTGGGTGTGTCTTATACTCTGAATATAACCCCGCCCACCCACCAGCCCCCAAAAATACCTGGTAGGCAGAAATTTTCCCCCCAAAAAACTAAGGGGCGTCTTATACTCCAAAAAATACAGTAAGTATGCAACCCAGTGATACTTCACTACTATTCATTGGACAAATTGGTAGTAATCTATTTTATTTTATATTTTATTTAACGTCAATCTCGATTTGGGGCAGCTTACATTAATAAAAAGAAAGAAAATGAAAGGAGTGCAAACAGAACAGAAGAAAAGTGAGGAGGAGGAGCTTTTCTTTACATTTTCACTGATGGATTATTTTAAACAAGTGAGGTTCAAATCTGGTATGTAGTGCAAATGCTTTGCTTTATTAGAATTCAAAATTCAGGAATAAGGGAGTTTTGTGACCATTGGAGGCATAGTTCAAATGTTGGATAGCAAGACTGGAAAATCTACATCCAGTGAAGAATGACTGATGAGAATCTAAATCAGGGGTATCACAGGGGTGAAATGCTCCCGGTTCGGACCGGCTCGGGCGAATAGGTAGTGATGGCGGTGGGCAGTTCAGAGAACCGGTAGCAAAAATCCCTTCCCTCCAGTCTCCAGCTTGCTTACCTTCACTCTTTGGACTGAATCCTGAGCCGCTGGTTGCAACGCCTGCCTTGCTTCGCTTGCTGTAATTCCTGCAATCCATTGAATCAGCAAGCAACTGAATCTCTCTGCCTGCAATCAAGCTCATCTTGAGCAGCTCTATCTGCCTGCCTGCCTGCCTGCCTGCCTGTAAGTATTTTTTCCCCTTTGGGAGCTTTAAAAAAAAATAGTTAATTGGGGTTTTTTTTAGTTGTTCTTTTTTTAGACCTAGCCATTTAAAGTTTAGGAAGTTTTAAATTTAGCTGCTTTTATATAAGAATAAAATAATATTTGTGCAGCTTTCTGAGGTTTTGTGTGTTTCTGTGGTGTTTCACTCTAACTACACAAACACACAAAATCTCACAAAGCTGTATGTGGAATTTTGTGTGTGTAAAGTGTGAAAGTTGGTTTTTTGGACTTTTTGTGGCTGTGTGAGGTTCCTGCTTGTTGCAGGGGCCATTTTGGGTCTAGCACAGCTGCTTTTACATTGTGGGTGAGCCAGTTGTGGTGTGTTGTGTTTTGTAGGTTAAAAAAGGGCAAGGAAGTGACGTTGACTTGGCCATGCCCACCTGACCACCAAACCCCACCCACCCAGTCACCTGACCACCAAGCCCTGCCCACTAATTAAGCCACGCCCACAGAACCGGTAGCGAAAATTTTTAGATTTCACCCCTGGGGTATCAAACTCATGTCATCACGGCAACATCACATGATGTATCGTGACTTTTCCCCCCTTTGCTAAACCAAGCATGGGGTGACCAGCGCATGACGCACCTGGCCCACGGGCCGCGAGTTTGACAGCCCCGATCTAAATCCTTGCAGGATGGGAATCTTGCATCTTCAGGAGCTGAAGATGATGACATCATGGTCTCAATGAATATAGGATGTGTAATTAGTCCATTAGCAGACAGGCTAAAACATATACAGGGAGGCTATATATTGGTTGCCAATTGTGAGTGGTAGATCTGAGTATAAACATCATCCATTATCTCAATTCTTGAAGGAATTTGAAGGAAAGAATGGTGGTGTTGGACCTGCCACAATTTAAGCCTCTAATTAGAAATGACCCTTGACTCCATTTGTTGAGAAAGGTATAATTTATTAAAGATGAAGTGTATTGCAGTATTGCAAAGCCAGAACTGAGAATCGGGTGCCAAAATCCCTACATTCTACTTTTCCCTCTCATAACCCCCTGCGCCCCCCCGCTCCTGGCACACGATGGCAAAAAAGTTACCCATCACTGCCCTATACCGTTTCAGACAAGTGGCTGTCCAGTCTCTTCTTAAAAGACTCCAGTGATGGAACACCACAACTTCTGAAGGCAAGCTGTTTCATTGGTTAATTGTTCTCATTGTTAGGAAGTTTCTCCATAATTCCAGGTTGTTTCTCTCCTTGATTAGTTTCCATCCATTGTTTCTTTCTTGCTTTCTGGTGCTTTTGTAAATATGTTGACCCCTCCTTCTTTGTGGCAGCCCCTCAAATATCAGAATACTGCTATTTCTTTTCTCTAGACTAGCCAATCCCAAATCCTACTTGTTAAGGATATTGGTGTTGTGTTACCAACCAGCAGAGTGTATGCACAAGGAAACGTTGCTGAGAGCAATGAATAAGAGATATGCAAACTGGTTTATCAAAAGCTTACTTTATAGTAGAAAAACAGTCTCATAGTCTTTAAACAAATTCCAAGTCTTTGCCAGTTAAATCAGCCCAGTAGTTACAGATATCTTCTTACCCAACAAACAGTAGTTGGTTAGAATAACAAACTCACTTTGGTTCACAAACCACGATGGCTGCAGATCCATCCAACGATGATTTGCAGATAGCAACTCCTCTCAATAGTAGCTTATCATAGCAGCTTCATCATCAATGGCAGCATATCATAGCAGCTTCATCATCAAACTGAATACATTACAATACCTTGCTTAAATACTCTCACAACCAGTCATTACCCAATTACAGCATGACTCAGCATTAAAGCCTTAAAGTTACACAACAGATATTCATATTAAAGTTACAGTACACATATATTGCCTGGACAACTAGTTAGGCTCAAACCATATCCTAACACTACTTTTCATATGTTTTAGTCTCCAGGCCTTTAATCATCTTAGTTGCCCTTTTCTGCACTTTTTCCAAAGTCTCAACATCTTTTTTTTGTAATTGTGAGTGGCTAAGGCATTTATTGGCAGAATACACACCCTGTTCCACAATTTACAGCATCCTCCTGCTTTTCAGAAAGGGGGCTAGTAGGGCAACTGCGTGAGTCGTGGCCAAATTCCCCACAAGTAGAGACATCAGTTTTGTACGTGACAGCATAATTTATCTTGAGCATTCAGCTGAAATCTGCTGGCTCTCACCTGCATGGATGAATACAGTGATCATTGGAGTTAGGAGATACTTCTGCATGCATGTGAGTGTGAATTGTCTCAGCTGTGCTAGTAGCCGTGTTGGAATAAAAATAATTGTCCCACCATCCAGCTGGCAACAGATCTACCAGGCTGCAAGGAAGAGTAACTGGGTCATTTGGATCTCTAGCTGTGTGCAGACACAACAGCTGAGGATCATATGGAGCTCAGGAATGGTCCATATGCAGAAGATAAGGGAGGAACGATTTCATTAGATGTTGAGGTTCCCAACCATTTTTGCATCGTTGCATACGTGTGTGTTTATATATTAATGAGCACTCCGAGTTGACAATCAAATTAGCCGTCAACCCAAATCAATCATAATAAGTGAAATACCTTCTGAGTGCTTTTTCTAGTTAGCCTGCCATAACTGAAATTCTGAATGCTTTTCAAAAGTAGTAACAGCATAAACACAGCTGTGTATTTCAGCTCTCTATTCTTCCATGCCTGCCCCATGAAACCACTTTGGATTGGAATGGGCTACGTGGAGCATCAGTGTAGCACTCATCTACACTGTGTGCAAATGAACACGTATCAGAGTACAGTATCTTGACGCCACAACAAGTGACGTGTACAAGAACAGCAATTATTATATTCCATTCACCAAAACCTATTGGGCTATATTGACTGGTTTTTTTAAAAAAAGATGAACGTACAGTAATTATTTGTAATTTGGATTAATTAATATTGGACTCCAAGATCACCGCACAACACCGCACTGCAGCCAAGAAATTAAAAAAATTAAAAATTGCTCCTGGGGAGGAAAGCTATGGCAAATCTAGACATCATACTAAAAAGCAGAGACATTACCCTGTCAACAAAAGTGTGTATAGTCAAGGCTACGGTTTTCCGAGTTGCAATGTCTGGCTGTGAAAGTTGGACCATAAGAAAGGCTGAGCGCCAAAGAATTGAGGCCTTTGAACTCTGGTGCTGGAGAAGACTCCTGCGAGTCCCTTGGACTGCAAGGCGATCAAACCAGTCAGTCCTAGAGGAGATCAACCCTGACAGCTCTTTAGAAGGCCAGATCCTGAAGAGGAAACTCAAATACTTTGGCCACTTAATGAGAAGGAAAGACTCACTGGAGAAGAGCCTAATGCTGGGAAAGATTGAGGGCAAAAGAAGAAGGGGATGACAGAGAACAAGGTGGCTGGATGGAGTCACTTGAAGCAGTAGGTGTGAGTTTAAATGGACTCCAGAGGATGGTAGATTACAGGAATGCCTGGAGGAATGTGTCCAAGGGGTTATGATGGGTCTGACATGACTTCACAACTAACAACAAATATTAGTATTTCCATTGTCTATGGAGATTCTCAGTCATCCACGTCATGGTTGTCCTAAAGGTGCTTTTTCTAGAGGCAACTGGACTTTCTGGTTTTTCTTTGAAGACGTTTCACTTCTCATCCAAGAAGCTTCTTCAGATGATTGCAATGAATAGAAATTGGTCAGAAGACTGCAAGGAACATACATCTTTCCATTCTCCATCATCCAGTCAGAGCTGAAGAAGCTTCTTAGATGAGAACTGAAATGTCTTCAAAGAAAAACCAGAAAGTCCAGTTGCCTCTTCAAAAATCACCTTTGGGATAGTGTTTTTGTTGTGTCTACTGACAACTGTTCATCTTCTCATCAAAAATACTTCCCCTGTGTGTCATCTATTAGATTGACTATTGTTCAATGCGATTTGTCCCCATTGTATTGGCTGCCAACCAATTAAGCCAATATTTCAATTAGCTGGACTTGGCAACAGGTAAATTAATCAATATATCAAACTCTACTTGGACTATTCCTTATTCCTTAAGAATTCCATTAAAAAGCCCTCATGATGCAATGGTTAAATTCAGTTTTGCAAGCTAATTCTGCCCACAGCCAGGAGTTCAATCTTGACCAGCTCAAGGTTGACTCATCCTTCCATCTTTCTGAGGTTGGTAAAATAAGGACCCAGATTGTTAGGGGCAGTATAGCTGACTCTGTAAACCAGTTAGGGAGGGCTGTAAAAGCACTGTGAAGCGGTATATAAGTGCTATTGCTACAGCTATTCTGTTGGCCATCGTTCATTTTTATCCAGCTTTCTACATTTCACATCTAGTTGGCATACAACTCCCTTCATTACTGACCAATGGGCATGCTAGGTTGAACTGAAAAACCTTAAGGGGAGGGGCGCATATTTTTAATCTTTAAAATTTAATTTCTCCATAAATTCCTGAATATTTAGTGAATATCCAGACACTCAGATTAAAATTATTTCTGGCATTTGTCCTGATCTGTTTGGATCTGCCTACGACTGGTAGACAGCCAACAAGTTTAAAAACAATTTTTTTTTTAATTTGATTTATATGCCGCCCTTCTCCGGAGACTCAGGGCGGCTTACAATGTGCTCAGCAATAGCCTTCATCCTTTTGTATATTTATACAAAGTCAGCTTATTGCCTCCACAACTGGGTCCTCAGTCCTTTTACCTACCTTAGAAAGAATGGAAGGCTGAATCAACCTTGAGCCTTGGCGAGATTCAAACCTGCAGTAATTGCAGACAGCTGGTCTTAATAACCAGCTTAATAACAGGGTGCCTTAGACCACTGTACTACCAAGGCTCTCAATAGCTTTCTTTCCTTTCACAAATTCTGCAAATATATTGCCCAATTTTGTGATTTTTTTTAAAAAAAATGAAATCATAGGACAATAGTTTGGATGTTTCATCTCTTCTCCCTACCAAAATATTCTACATCACTAATTTCCAGCAGGTTCCAAGAAGCCAAAAAAAACAAAAAAAACCCACCACCCTCTAGCAAAAATTGCTAAAACATTAGGGTATAAATCAGATTATAAGCCTCATTGCACAGAAAGAAAAAAAAAAGATAAAATTATATCCTCCCCCTGTGTTTACAACATGGGTTGTATGCATCTGGCTCTCTCTCTGCCAAATATGACCTGTTTAAATGAGAAGACCTGGCTGGGAAAATGCGATTTCTTCTACATTTGAAATGCTTCTGAAAGCCATGAGGATGACATAGTACCGAAGTTTAATAGGCAGGTGCTTCTTCTACCAGCCACAACCTCAGTTGGGGGCCAAAGTTTAGTGTGCACACTGCTTATCCAAGTAAGAAACGGAACGGCTTTTAACCAGGATTGCTAAACTGGGAAGGATTAAGGTGAGCTTTGCCAATACAGATTCTGTTTAACCAAGGAAAAGTACCTATTTTTTTTTACAGGAACCATGAAACTGATTAGAAGGATTGAGTTGGCTGTGAAGTCTACCAAAGAACTGACTGTAGTGTTGGAAGAAATGTCCATCTGGGCTCAGTTCCAAGTGGGGAGAAAGACACTGGAAACATGGTGGATGATTGGAAAGATGGTTTTTAATGGTGGAGAGGACTTCATAGTTTGAGATCCTGGGCAAAAAGCACAAGGGAGAGAGAAAGAGAGAGGGGGGGGGAGGGAGGGGGAGAGAGAGAGAGAGAGAGAGAGAGAGAGAGAGAGAGAGAGAGAGAGAGAGAGAGAGAGAGAGAGAGAGAGATTTATACCCCCTGTTCAGCTTTGAATTTGAACTTGTATTCTGATTGGTTGTCAGACTCCTATGGGGCCATGCAGGGGTAACTCTAGTAGGTTGTGTCTTGAGTCCCAAGCTTGGTTGAGCTTTGTTGGGTGATGATGTAATGAAGAGGCTTTGGGCAATTCCTATTATGGCTTTGCTTGAAGGAGGTTGATCTTTGTTATGTAGAATAGACTGGCCCAGGCCTTAATAGCCCATTGACAAAGGTGGGGGGGCCCTGATTTTCTGCCTCCCTTTTAGGGGAAATATTCTGCTCTTTTAATATTTGCCAAAATATCTCATTTTCCTAGGAGAGGGGTGGGTGCTAACTTCCTACAGTAGGTTGCAAAATGCAGGATGATGAAAAATTGGCAAGGACACCCTTAGCAATCCCTCTTGTGCTGCGGCTGAAGCCAAAGCAAGTAAGTTTGATTGCCCAGCATAGAGTTTTGAAGAAGCTTTCAAGCTAGAGCAGAATCCTCAAATGGATGTAGACTGAATCACAACAGACAGACTTCAGGTCTGTCATGCGTTGAGTTAAACTGCATCTGTTCCAAAGGTTGGTTCACAAGAACAGTTGGTGAAAGATATGAGACCCTACCTTCAGTTCATCAGAATACAGCTGGAAGGGACATCGGAGATCTTCTGGTCCAACCCACTGCTTAAGCAGGAGACCCTATACCAGGGGTGTCAAACTCATAGCCCGTGGGCTGGATGACACGTGTGGCTCCCCCGCCCGGTTTAGCGAAGGGGGAAAAAGTCCTGTTATGTCACGTGATGTTGCCGTGAAGACGCAAGTTTGACACCCCTGCCCTATACCCGTGATGGCGAACCTATGGCAAGCATGCCACGGGTGGCATGCATAGCCATATTGGTGGGCACCTGAGCTCAGCTCCAGAAGTAAGGAAACAGGCTGTTTCCTGCCTTGGGAGGGCCTCAGGGGATTGGGAAGGCCCATTTTCGCCCTCCCCAGGTTCCTAGAAAGGCTCTGGAGCCTGGGGAGAGCAAAAAACAGGCCTTCCGATCCCACCGGAAGTTGGCAAACGGGCTGTTTCCGGCCTCCAGAGGGCCTCCGGGGGGGGTTGTTTTCGCCCTCCTGAAGGCTCTGGAGCCTGGGGAGAGAGAAAAACAGGCCTACCAGGCCCACCAGGCCATCACATGCCAGGAACGGTGGGGGAGCGGTGGGGATTGTGCGTGCATGCGTGGGGGCAGGGCACATAGAATTATGGGTGTGGGCATGCACTAGTGTGACTCCCCTGCGCTCCCCCCACTCCTGGCACATGATGGCAAAAAGGTTACCCATCACTGCCCTATATCATTTCAGACAAATGGCTGTCCAGTCTCTTCTTGAAAGACTCCATGATGGAGCACCACAACTTCTGAAGGCAAGCTGTTCCACTGGTTAATTGTTCTCTCTGTTAGGAAGTTTCTCCTTAGTTCTAGATTGCTTCTCTCCTTGATTAGTTTCCATCCATTGTTTCTTGTCTTGCCTTCTGGTGCTTTGGTAAATATGCTGACCCCTCCTTCTTTGTGGCAGCTCCTCAAATACCGGAATATTGTTATCATGTCATCCCTAGTCCTTCTTTTCACTAGACTACCCAGACCCAGTTCCTGCAACTATTCTTCATATGTTGTTTTCTCCAGGTTTTTAATCAACCTGGGTGCTCTTCTTTGTACTTTTTCCAAAGTCTTAACACCTTTTTTGTATTGTGGTGACCAAAACTGGATGCAGTGTTCCAGGTGTGGTCTTACTAAGGTTTTATAAAGTGGTACTAATGCTTCAAGTCCCATGTTGCTGAACTGATGATCCAAGATGCTACATACAAACACAAACACTTATTGAATTATTTCTGTAACAAAATAGTAACCCCCAGAATGAGAGAGAAATATTCTGTTATCAAAGCAACAGCTTCTACTCTAGGATTATCCATAAGACAATAATGGAGAATATTTGTAGGTTAGGGTTGAAATGAGAGATCCTTGATGATCTCTGGGCTTCATTGTTTTCATTACCAAACTAGGTAACATCTTCAGTGTTAGTCAGATCAAGCTGAGAACATCAAGGAACTCACATTACCCATAGATCCACATTCCCAGGATTCTAACATTGCCTTCTGACTTTCCACCCACATTCTAAGGTTTAGCTGGTTTTTTTTTTACAAGAAATTAATTCATGAAATATCTCCAATATACAATATTTGACATCTTTCTGCTTAAGGGGACACAGCAGATAAGATTTTAGAATTAGAATAGAATAGAGCTGGAAGGGACCATGGAGGTCTTCTAGTCCAGCCCCCTGCTGAAGCAGGAGATCCTGTACCATTTCAGACAAGTGACTGTCCAGTCTCTTCTTAAAAACCTCCAGTAATGAAGCACCCACAACTTCTGAAAGCAAGCTGTTCCATTGGTTAATTGTCCACACTGTTAGGAAGTTTCTCCTCAATTCCAGGTTGCTTCTCTCCTTGGTTAGTTTCCATCTGTTGTTTCTTGTCTTGCCTTCTGGTAATTTGGAAAATAAGTTGGCCCCCTCTTCTTTGTGGCAGCCCCTCAAATCCTGGACTATTGCTATCATGTCCCCCTTAGTCCTTCTTTTCTCTAGACTGGCCAAACCCAAATCCTGCAACCGTTCTTCATACGTTTTAGTCTCCAGGCCTTTGATCATCTTAGTTGCTCCCCTCTGAACTTTTTCCAAAGTCTCAACATCTTATTTTGTAGTATGGTGACCAGAATTGGTTCCAGTATTCCAAGTGTGGTCTTACTAGGGCTTTGTAAAGCAGTCCTTATACTTCACGTGATCTTGATTCTATGCCTCTGTTTATAAAACCCAGGATCGTATTAGCTTTTTTGACTGCTGCTGCATACTGTTGGCTCATATTCAAGTAATCATCCATTAAGACTCCAAGGTTCCTCTCACACAGGGGTGAAATCCAGCAGGTTCTAACAGGTTCTGGAGAACCGGTAGCGGAAATTTTGAGTAGTTCGAAGAACCAGCAAATACCACCTCTGGCTGGCCCCAGAGTGGGGAGGGAATGGAGATTTTGCAATATCCTTCCCCCAGGAGGGGAGGGAATGGAGATTTTGCAATATCCTTCCCCCAGGAGGCGAGGGAATGGAGATTTTGCAATATCCTTCCCCAGGAGTGTGGTGGGAATGGAGATTTTGCAATATCCTTCCCCTGCCACGCCCACCAAGCCATGCTCACAGAACTGGTAGGGAAAAAAATTGGATTTCACCCCTGCTCTCACAGTTACTGTTTTTGAGCCAGGTCTCAGCTAATCTGTATTTATACCTTTGATTTTTCCCAGCCTAAATGTAATTTAGATGAAAACGCATTCAGGGAAATTCTTTTTCTTGCTGCTTCCCCCACCCCCACCCCATCCCGCTTCTCCTTGTCCTTCTTTCTTTCTATAATGTTCTTTTCTTATCAGGTTCTCGCAGGACAAGTTTCTGAAAAGCAATCTACTAACTGCAGCCACATTCACTAATGTCATTTTCCAGATGGGATGAACTACAATTCCCAGAGTTCCAAGTTAACATGGCTTTGGCTGTAATATCCTCATCAATATATTGCCTTGTAAGTGCCCCCTTGTAAGTGCTACAAAGAGTAGAGTGGGTTTATGAGTGAGTGTATCATCCAGGTCTCCCCTCAGATTTAAAACTAGTGGACCCACTGTGCCTTAACGCAAATAATATTCAGCTTTGGAAATAAATAGCACACTTCCAACAAAGCCAGCTGTATCCACATTCTTCATATAGAGACAGGCAACTTCCCTGCTTTTTCCCCTTCATTTGGCATTGTGTAATTCATCTGGCTTGCGAACAATTCGGTTACCATTTGCATAAACAATAAAATGGTTTATTATTGCGCAGATCAGCCCAAGGGCTCCTGTAACCCACACATACATAATAGCCTGATTTTTTTTGAAAATATAAATCAATAATACATCTTCCAAATTCCTTTTACTCAGAGGATCAAATACTACTGCAAGTTTTAAGTGGCTCTTGGGTACTGTGGTTAGGGAGCTTCAGGAGAGGACATGAAAATATTGCATAAAGGGCACAGCCTTTTTTTAAAAAAAACAAAACACCTAATCACTTGCAAGAAAAAAAGAAGCAATACCAAAAAAACCCCACAATTTTTTTGTCTCACACATACATACACAAATATAAATATATATAGACACACGTGGTATGTATACATGTATCAGTGGTGGTTTGCCCCTGGTTCAGACCGGTTCTATAGAACCGGTAGTAAAACCGTAGGGAGGCTCCGCCCACCGACCCTGACATCATCAGAACGCTTCTGTGCATGCGCAGAAGAGTGCGTGCGCGAGCGAAGCAAATGCGCATGCACGGCCCCATTACGGACTGATAGTAAAGGTAAGTGGAACCCACCCCTGACATGTATGTGTTTCTGTTTCTGTCTATGTTTCTGTCTATGTTTCTGTCTATGTTTCTGTCTCTGTCTCTCTCTGTGTCTGTGTCTCTCTTTCTCTCTGTCTCTCTCTGTCTGTCTCTGTTTCTGTCTCTCTCTCTCTCTGTCTGTCTCTGTCTGTCTCTGTCTCTGTCTCTGTTTCTCTCTGTGTGTGTCTCTGTCTCTGTCTCTCTCTCTCTCTGTCTCTGTCTCTGTTTCTGTCTCTCTCTCTCTCTGTCTGTCTGTCTGTCTCTGTCTGTCTCTGTTTCTCTCTCTGTGTGTCTCTGTCTCTCTGTCTCTCTCTCTCTCTGTCTGTCTCTGTCTCTGTCTCTGTTTCTCTCTCTGTGTGTCTCTGTCTCTCTATTAGCTTTAGAGGAGGAACACAAGAAAAAAAATCTGCCTCTGCCACCGCCACCCATTCGCCGCAGCCCGTTTGCCACAGCCCATTCAAGCAGTGAGAGGCAGCGAGAGATAGCAGCCATCCCCGCCACCTAGAACAGCTGATTGGCACTGCACCAACCCCCCTTCCCCCGCCACAATATTTGCTGTATGAGAAGCACAGGCATTTCCACCCACTTTTGCTGGGGGGGAAGTGCGTCTTATAGTCTGAAAAATACAGTATATATACATACATACCCTGTTTCTCCGAAAATAAGACATCCCCTGATAATAATAATTGGGCTTTTGAGAGCATGTGCTAAAATAAGCCTCCCCCAAAAAATAAGCCCTCCATGAAAATATTTAACGCAGAACTGGAAATCAGGTAAGACAGCAAGAGGAGCCCCATCTTGCTCCACCTGCCCCAAAATAATAAGACCTCCCCAAAAATAATGCCAAGCATTTTATCGGGGTTCAAAAAAATATAAGACAGGGTCTTATTTTCGGGGAAACACGGTACATACATACATGCACACACACACACACACAGTATATATCATATCTGTGTAGTTTAACATCATTAAAAATGCAAAATTCATGCTGGTATTCAGAGACTCATGTTATTCTGCATATATAATGGCACATATGTCCCATTTCTGTAACTAGGATATATGTATAATGATAAAGAAAAACAGTTTTTCCTTGAAGAAAATATGTGACATAGAGTTTATACATACAATCTTGTGATGACCTCCAAATATTCCTTAGTCCTTCTATTTTCAGTCTTTTTTTATTCATTTATTTTTATTTTTATTTATATGCCGCCCTTCTCCAGAGACTCAGGGCGGCTTACAATGCATTAAGCAATAGCCTTCATACTTTTGTATATATTTATACAAAGTCAGCTTATTGCCCCCACAAACTGGGTCCTCATTTTACCTACCTTAGAAAGGATGGAAGGCTGAGTCAACCTTGAGCCTGGTGAGATTCGAACTTACAGTAATTGCAGACAGCTGATGTGTTAATCACAATGCTTGTGCCTGGTGAGAATTGAACTCGCAGTAATTGCAGGCAGCTGGAAGCTAAATACTACCTTTAACAGTAGCATTAGTCTGCTGGGCCATTCAGGCTCTTAGTCTTTAGGGAGCTGTGGTTTTATTTTGCTTACATAATCAAGGTGGCACTGTCAACCTTCTAAGAGAGGAGACAGCAATTTGGCAGCTTGCAAAAGAGCCTTGGTAGTACAGTGGTCTAAGGCACCCTGTTATTAAGCTGGCTATTAAGACCAGCTGCCTGCAATTACTGCAGGTTCGAATCTCGCCAAGGCTCAAGGTTGACTCAGCCTTCCATCCTTTCTAAAGTAGGTAAAATGAGGACCTGGTTTGTGGGGGCAATAAGCTGACTTTGTATAAAATATACAAAAGGATGAAGGCTATTGCTTAACACATTGTAAGCTGCCCTGAGTCTCTGGAGAAGGGCGGCATATAAATCAAATTAAAAAAAAAATTGTATGCGGGAATACAAAAAATCTTTCGGAAGTAATACTAATGATTTAGAAAACTATGCTCAGCGACCAGTTAAAAATTGGAAAAATAAAATAGAAAAATGAATCAGACTGGCCAGAATGCTAGAACCTCTCATCAAATGATGCACTATTATTTTGTAGGTCTGACTCATTATTTTATGCTTAAGGAAAATGTGCTCACCCTGCTTGAAGTACTGAGGACTGTTCAAAGTTTCAGGTCATGAAGGCAGACTAAGGATAGCTAACAGGCTACAGGCAATTTTGGAAATTCCTTTGTGTTAGGATGAGGTTCATCTGTTGCTAACTTGAAGGCCCAAGAAAGGATGCACAGTTCTGAATGAGATATAGAGAAAGCAAACCGCCTCAGAGGATTTAGGTCATGAAGGAAGAGGGAGGATTTTGTACGATCTGGTTTTGCTAAGAAAACAAACAAAAAGCAGGGGGTTGGACTAGAAGACCTCCAAGGTCCCTTCCAACTCTATTATTCTATTCTATTCTATTCTATTCTATTCTATTCTATTCTATTCTATTCTATTCTATTCTATTCTATTCTATTCTATTCTATTCTATTTTCCTTCATGCAATGAATGAATTTGAGAGTTAAACAATATGTGAGGGAAGATAAAATTTATAGTGGCTCTGAGTTCTTCTTTCTCTTAAAAGGTATGAGGCAGTGGTGAAATTCAAATTTTTTTACTACCGGTTCTGTGGGTGTGGCTTGTTGGGCGTGGTGTGGCTTGGATACTGCAAAATCCCCATTCCCACCCCACTCCAGGGGGAAGGATACTGCAAAATCTCCATTCCCACCCCGCTCCAGGGGAAGGATACTGCAAAATCTCCATTCCCACCCCAATCTGGGGCCAGCCAGGGGTGATATTTGCCGGTTCTCTGAACTACTCAAAATTTCTGCTACCGGTTCTCCAGAACCTGCCAGAAGCTGCTGGATTTTACCCCTGGTATGAGGGCTGTTTTTCCTCCTGCGTTTTCCCTTATCCTTCATAGGGATGAATTAAACTGCTACCTCTTTTGTCTCATTTAATTCATTCATAAGAATTAAACAACAGGAAGATGTTATCATTTTCTTTTCTTTGTTTGTTCACCGTTGTTGCAGCCATTTCTATATCTCCACCCTAACGGATTCTTTTTGAAAACTATTTAAAGGGGTAAAATTCAGCTGGTTCTATCCAGATCGCGCAATACAGTAGGGCAGACTGCGCGAAGCCCCACCCACCCACGCAGGAGTCGTGACATTCCTTCTTTGCAATGATTTTCAGCCTCTACGCATGCGTGGACGACGGTGCACACAAGCAAAGGAGGAAAGATAAGTGAATTTCACCCCTGGATGCATAATTAGGTGATGATCAATTGTGAACTTTATGCATGTATGAATCAGCTCTAATTATTTGCACAGACACGATCCATACCGTGTTTCCCCGAAAATAAGACTCTGTCTTATATTTTTTTGAACCTGAAATAAGCACTTGGCCTTATTGCCATGTGCTCAAAAGCCCGATTGGGATTATTATCAGGGGATGTCTTATTTTGGGGAAAACAGGGTAATATTCTAAAACAAATTGCCAAAGTTTATGCAGTGTAATTATGCAATAAAAACTTTTCTCACTCAAATCTGCTGGACACCTGCTAGCTATTGCCTGATTGACTTGTGGCTGGCAGACAATGAACTTGAGTTCTTCCAGTCATCACAACTTCACAAAGAGCAAAGAACTGAAGTGGACAATGGATCTTCAGCCAACATAACATACGTGCACACTTCAAACCCAAGAATACAGTAAGGCAGAAGCTTGTCCACCCCAAGGATAAAACACCCAGACACAAACTGAGCAGCGTGGTATATGCAGTACAATGCAGTGAGAGATATGCAGAACAGTATATTGGGGAAACAAAACAACCACTTCATAAACGCATGGCACAACATAGGAGAACAAACCCATCAAGACTAGATTCAGCAGTCCATCTGCATTTAAAAGACAAAGGCCATTTTTTTTGAAGACAGCAAAGTCCACATTTTGGACAGAGAGGTTCACTGGTTTGAAAGAGGGGTCAAAGGGGCCATCTATGTCAAAACGGAACAGCTCTCTCTCAACAGAGGGGGAGGGACACAACATCATCTATCTCCAGTCTACAACACAGTCCTTTCAACTGTTCCAAGAAGGTTCCACATCCATTTGCACCACTCAGTTGACTCTAAGAATGCAGATAAACCTCCAGGTTGCTAAAAGAATGCAAATGACCAACTGTCTGCAAGGAGTATAAATCCTTCCATTCTCCACCATCCAGTCAGAGCTGAAGAAGCTTCTTGGATGAGAAGCGAAACGTCTTCAAAGAAAAACCAGAAACTCCAGTTGCCCCTTGAAAAAGCATCTTTGGGACAACCATGAACCAGATGACTGAGAATCGACATAGATATTAAGTGGACAATCAATTAATTAAATCAGAGATATTCTGATTTTGAGAGCAGTGTGGATATTAGCATGGGTCAGGGTGTCCAGGAGCACTATCTTCTTGAATGCTGAATAGATCCACAAGAGGCAACAATGTGGCCAGGCACAAACCATAATTGCACAATCTCCTATGCTAATGCAAAGTTTCAGAGGTTCAAACCAGCACTTTGAAGATGGACTCAAAGCTCATCAGTTCAGAATGCTTTCTTAAATGAAACCTTATTTTTAAGTGGTGCCTCTTTATGGGACATGGTTATTATGTCTGAATAATATCTGAAAAATAATAATAATGAATAATGTCTGAATGGGTGCCGACCTAGATTTTTACTGCTCTTAAGAACAGTGGGGTGACAAAAGCAACTTGTAAGTCTTCAAATAAGTCTCTCTGTACTGTAGCCTACTTATTTCTAGAACATTTCATTTCACTGTGGCAGGCTAGTTCAGTTTTGTCGGTATTTTCTGGTTAATTTGAAAGCTGTTACGCTATTTTTTTTTCTGGCACCCCTCTTACATCTGCCCTAAAACATTGGAAATAGATGGCAGTGAAGTTGTTGAAGATTTTTGGCTGAAGCTTGGCAGGGCTAATGCACTCTAAAGGACAAATTTTCTTTCTATCATTTCATTCTCCCACAAAATGAAGCAGCTTCAATGTTTTGATCCCTATTTATTATCTCTTATGAACATAGAGTATTTTCCCTTCTTCCCCCTATAACTCTGAAATATCTCAAGTAGAGTCATATTGAGGTTGGATCTTGAATCTTCAGCTGAACCCAGTTCTCTGTTTGTGCAGGTTTATTTAATTTGGATTAAAATATGCTTTCTAGACAGATAATGTGACTGGCATCTATCTACAGTATCTATCTATCTATCTATCTATCTATCTATCTATCTATCTATCTATCTATCTATCTATCTATCTATCTATCTATCTCTATCCATCCACCCACTCATCCATCCATCCATCCATCCATCCATTTATATATATTTATTTATTTATCTATTTATCTATCTGTCTGTCTGCCTGCCTGCCTGCCTGCCTGCCTGCCTGCCTGCCTGTCTGTCTGCTTGCCTGTCTGTCTGCCTGCCCACCCGTCCATCCATCCATCCATCCACCCACCCACCCACCCATCCATCCATCCATCCATCCATCATCTCTGTCTATTAACTATCTATCTGTCTGTCTGTCTGTCTGTCTCTCTGTCTCTGTCTTTATCTCTATCTCTATCTACCCACCCATCCACCATGTCTGCCTGCCTGCCTGCCTGCCTGCCTGCCTGCCTATCTATCTATCTATCTATCTATCTATCTATCTATCTATCTATCTATCTATCTATCTATCTATCTATCTATCTATCTATCTATCTATCTATCTTTAGCTATCATCTAACTATCATCTCTTTCTCTCACCCATCCATCCAGCCAGCCAGCCAGCCATATCTCTGTCAATCAAACCTATAGGCTGTCCAATGTGAACTGGATGGCAAACAAGAAAAAAACTGGGATCTGTTCTGGATCGGTCACCAGGACCAGAGATTTTGTCTTCTGAACAAAAGTGACCGACCCAGATTGGATCCTACATGCTGTACTTGTTTATAGCTTTCTGATTGTGAGTTGTTTTGAGAAAAAATTCTTGAGAAAACTTTTGGGCCGCAGCCCACAAATCCCTTAAATGCACAAATAAGTATGCACACAACAGGAGTCTCTCATTTTCCTAACAAAGCTAGTGGGGAGGGAGTTTTCATAACCAAAACTGAGCATTTGGGTTGGATTGTGCTAAGTGAAATACTTGCCCCAAGGCACTGAGAGAACTGTGCTGAGCACAAATACCTCTAACTTCATACGCATTGCTTTGTGCCTTTTCTTCCAAGGAAGTGAGAATTTCACATTTGGGCAGACATCTGATTCCAGATTTCTATAGGATTAGGGAAGGAGGAGGAGGAGGAGGAGGAGGAGAAGGAAGAAGAAGAAGAAGAAGAAGAAGAAGAAGAAGAAGAAGAAGAAGAAGAAGAAGAAGAAGAAGAAGAAGAAGAAGAAGAAGAAGAAGAAGGAGGAGGAGGAGGAGGAGGAGGAGGAGGAGGAGGAGGAGGAGGAGGAGGAGGAGGAGGAGGAGGAGGAGGAGGAGAAGAAGAAGAAGAAGAAGAAGAAGAAGAAGAAGAAGAAGAAGAAGAAGAAGAAGAAGAAGAAGAAGAAGAAGAAGAAGAAGAAGAAGAAGAAGAAGAAGAAGAAGAAGAAGAAGAAGAAGAAGAAGAAGAAGAAGAATTAATTGAACCTCTGGATTATATGGCAGAGAAATGTACAAACATGTTTTTAGCCAGAGCTTACCTAGACTGTCAAGGTTGAGGGCCACAAATGCCAGCAAAAAGAATTTTGATAGCTTTGAGAGCACTACCAGAGCTGTGGTGGCGCAGTGGTTAGAATGCAGTATTGCAGGCTAACTCTGCCGACTGCCAGCAGCTCAATCCTGACCAGCTCAAGGTTGATTCAGCCTTGCATCCTTCCGAGGTCAGTAGAAGGAGGACCCAGATTGTTGGCGGCAATATGCTCTGTAAACCACTTAGAGAGGACTGTAAAGCACTGTGAAGCGGTATATAGGTCTAAGTGCTATTTCTATTGCCATTTAGTAATGTCTGCTGACTGTCTGGATTTTTATAATATAGATATTATAACTGTGTAACCTTACATTATATACATGTAGGGTTATACATTATAAATGCACAACCCTACATTTCTTTGTTCGACTGACAAGCACCTCTAAGGCTGTTTATAGATTTTTAAAAAAAAACAAACAAAACCTAAGTAATATATTAACCAGGATGCAATAGATATATGTCAATTAGTAATTAGCAAATGGATTTTCCCAATTCTTCCTAGAATAAATTAAGGAGACTCATAACTATTAGAAAGAAGCTCCCATTGGCATGAAAAAGCCAGCAAAAGTCCACCCGCTTCTATAAACCTGTTTAAAAGTCGTCTTTTCACTCGTTCCTTTCAAAGCAGAGAATTTTTGGTGCCCTAATCGCTTTCCTTCTACCTCCTTCCCCTTCTTGACCATTAATACCGATAATTACATCTGTATTTCTTAGGAGATATTATGAGTTGCCGTTTCTGCAGAGTAGCGGATTGAATTTATTCACCTTACGGATATATTATTATCCCAGATAATAACTGCAGCATGATAATTATCATTAATTATTCATTTGGATTAAGAGGCAAATCGGCTTCCATTCAAGGGTCTTCCACGGAGCGGCTCATTGTTCCAGGGGGCTCCGTGTGGCACAGTGACTAATGCATGCACGCAAACACACACATACACGTATGCTTATTGATGTTTCCACTGACATCTGACTGCCCCCATATGTATTTATTGGAAAATATTATAAGGAGAATAAGTGCCTCTTTTCAGGACCTGAGCACTAAAAAAATAAGGGAGAGAGAGAGAGAGAGAGAGAGAGAGAGAGAGAGAGAGAGAGAGAGAGAGAGAGAGATACGGTTTCAGGAGATGCCTTTTGAGTGAGACAGGGTTGCTTTCCGTGAAAAGGGGCTCTGTTTGCAGAACGCGGTTACCGTCAATCTGGCCCCCACGTCTGAATCACATCTTGCATTTGCTAACAGGGTCATACAATCGTGAGCAGGGGTGGGTTCTACTCAGTGATTGGTTGTTCCCAGTTCGGGCCGGTTCAGGCGAGCTGGTAGTGGTGATGATATGACATCAGCGAACCGGTTCTCTATGACTGTGAGCTGGGCCCTCCCGCCTGCCCCTGTGTTATACCTACCTTTATTTGTTGTTTTTTTAGCCCAACTGATAGGCATAGCAGAGTGGATTGCTGCGCCTCAGTTGGGCAGAAATCTAATGCGCTAAGTACAGCATGCGAACGAACAAAGCGAGCATGCATGCGGCGATCGTGCATGAAGAGAACCAGTGGTAACACTGGTTGGAACCCACTACTGGTTCTACTTACCTTTACTACCGCTTCTCTCGCATGCGCAGATCACCCACGATGTCGTCGTGCCGGGTGGGCAGAGCCTCCTGCCAGTTTTACTACCGGTTCTATAGAACCGGCCTGAATCAGGAGCAACCCACCAACTGATCGTGAGGCTGGAAAGCATGTGGTTTGCAGAAGATGAGCTCGGCAAAGTTGTGACTTTGCTGAGTAGACTGCTTTGGGCAAAGCTGCTGTTGAAACAATATGAGAAAAAAAAATCACCTGATTTTTTTAAAAAACTGTTTATTTATATATTTTCACATTACATTACACAAGTGCTTAGTGAACAGCGTATTGTCTGGATCATTTTATTTATATATAGTAATACTTTTCCCCACTCTTAATTTCTACCTCTACTATCCAACCATTTGTAAAACAAGTCCCATGTTTGAAAATACTCTGTGTCTTCTTTTTCTTTTATTATCAGTGTCAATCTGACCTTTTCTGCACAATCTAATTTTTTTTAAAAATTATATCTTCTGTAGGTGTTTCCTCATTTTTCCAGTACTGTGCAAATACAATTCTTGCTTCTGTCAAAACATGTAGTATTAAGTATAGGTTCCCTTTATCGTACTTTCCTGGTGGAAAAAAATCACCTGATTTGTAAGGAGAAAAATAATAATAATAATAATCAAAGGGGGAAAAGAGATGGATTGAAAAAAGAGTTTGATAATATTTTCCTTAGAGTAACTTCATTCCATTCATGATATGACATCATTCCTTCCGGACGTAATCACATTCATCTCGATAATCATCCTTAATGTAAGAGTAAACAACAACATGTCTTAAATATTAAAAATAGCAGCAATAAGAACAAACAGGATCTGAAATATAGATCCAAAATGTGAACTGCATAAATCTGATATTTTTCTTATTCTGATGGAATTGCGCTAATCGCACTGCAGATGTGACATGATCTGTTCATGTTTCCCCTATTTTAGACAGCTTTCAAATTACTTTGAATCAGTGGTGAAATTTAAAATTTGTTACTACCAGTTTTGTGGGCGTGGCTTGGTGGGCGTGGCCAATTTTCTTTTTACTTTTAAAACCATTTTTTACATGTAAAACCATGTAAAAAAATGCTTTCAAAAGGCTCTGACGATCCCAGCTGAGTTGCCTGATCGTCAGAGGGTTTTAAAAAAACCCTCTGCTGATCAGGCAACTCAGCTGGGATCATCAGAGCTTGGATCGTCAGAGCCATTTAAAAGAAAAAAAAGCCTCTGATGATTGCGCGGCTCAGCTGGGCATGGGGGCGGGGGCAGGGATTTTTGCTACCGGTTCTCTGAACTGTCCGCCGCCATCGCTACCTACTCACCCAAGCCGGTCCGAACCTGGAGCATTTCACCCCTGCTTTGAATGTATATTTGTGTGTGTTGTGTGTGCATGTGTGTGTGTACTTTTTTGTGTGTTTTGGGGTAAAGAGAGTTTTTATTCTTCTCTGTTTCTTTTCTGAGTTATGTGAGTGTGTGCAAGAAACAGGGTACTATCAAAACAGTGTAAGGCTTATTCATTATGCATTTATTCTACTTATATCCTGCCTTTCTACTCAAATGAGTACTCCAGGTGGCTAACAATGGTTAAAATACAACGTTTTAATTGTTATTACAGTATTTATGTAAATTAAAATCATGATGAAAGCAGTAAGCAATTAGAAACTCAGTGCAAGAGAGGAAGAATGGGAATTTGGTTCCTAAAACAGTGTTTTCTGTAATCTGGGAATGATTTGATTTTTTAAATTCAGAATAGAGCTGGAAGGGACCTTGGAGGTCTTCTTGTCCAACACCTGATCAAGCAGGAAACCCTATACCATTTCAGACTAGTGGCTGTCCAGTCTCTTCTTAAAAGCCTCCAGTGATGAAGCACTCACAACTTCTGGAGGCAAGCTGTTCCACTGGTTAATTGTTCTCATTGTTAGGAAGTTTCTCCTTAATTCCAGGTTGCTTCCCTCTTTAATACCAGAGAATCAGGGGTGAAATCCAGCAGGATCTGACAGGTTCTGGAGAACTGGTAGCGGAAATTTTGAGTAGTTCAGAGAACTGGCAAATGCCACCTCTGGCTGGCCCCAGAGTGAGGTGGGAATGGAGATTTTGCAATATCCTTCCCCCAGGAGTGGGGAGGGAATGGACATTTTGCAGTATCCTTTCCCAGGAGTGGGGTGGGAATGGAGATTTTGCAGTATTTTTCCCCTGCCACGCCCACCAAGCCATGCCCACAGAACCATTAGTAAAAAAAATGGATTTCACCACTGCAGAGAATGTGTAAGAGATGACCAGGCTGAGCCCAAGGAAGGGGTCAAATGCGTCATAAGTCACAAATCCCTGCACTCCTGCAAGAGATCTAAGTCCCAGCCACCTTGAATGCTTTCTTCATTCCCGCTCATTTCCCTTCACTGTTAGTAGCTCAGATTTTTATAGAGAGCTTAAGCTTGCAACCAATCCTTATGCTCATTTGAACTGCCTGAATCTCCTGATTTTCCTGGTGCTTGGCGGAATGCCTTCTTCCACATGACAAATAACCAAGCATCTCCTGCATAGTTTATCACCTAAACATGTTGACACAAGGAGAAATAATTCCACCATTATAGTTTCTATCAATTCATAACTAAACTATTTCTTAAGCTCAGATCAATTTCTGAGAACTATATAGATGCATCCATGTTGGGTAAAGAGGAGAGGGAGTTGGCAACAATACAAGAGTAGTTCACTGTTAAATTTGCAATGCCTGATCTTTGTGCGAGATCTGTTTGTCCAAGTTTCGTGGATTACAGGAGGCTTCGCATTCTCAAGAAGCAACTCTTCATTGTTTTGAATGGGAATGCTCCAAAGCTTATTTTTCAGCAGATTATATTTATCTAGTTCTTCAGCATCCCAGCCATTTCCAGCATAACACTTTGGGAACAATAGTCTTTTGCTGAGTTGGAAATGTTCATTGCAAAATTCATTGAATAATTAACCAAAGAGTGACCTCTTTGTGGATAATATGTGAGCAGAGAAAGATGTTAAATTCCACGGGCTGAATTATTTATTGTGAATGATCAAGGCAGATTTAATACACCTTAATTTTAAGTGCTTTTAGTTAAGGAAACAGCAACACAAATCAGTCAACACTGTTAACCTATTCTGAAGGAAACTGGATGCGCCTAAGTCAGGGGTGTCAAACACAAAGCCCACAGGCCCATGATGTGGTCGGATCCAGCCCAGGGGACTGTCCTGGAAAATGTAAGGACCCAGCCTGCATCACTTCAGTCTACCCAATGCGGTTTACCCAGCGGTGAAATCCAGACAGATCTATTTGGTTTGCGCGAACCAGTAGTGCCGGTGGTGGGAAGCTCCGCCCACCCACCAGGACGTCATTACATCCCGTTTTTGATCTTCTGCGCATGTGCTCTCATTTCCGAACCGGTAACGAAGGCAAGTGGATTTCACCGCTGGGTCTACCCAATACAAAGAGGAAACATTGGGCCAGCATAGTTTTGGCCCTGTCTACCCAGAGCGAAGAGGAAACATGCCAGCAGTTTGGGGAGTGGTGTCAAGCTGGCCATGCCCACCCAGTCAGCCACACCCACCCAGTCGGCCACACCCACCGGGGGCCCCGAGGTCAACCACAGCCCTGATGTGGCCCTGAATGAAATTGCGTTTGACACCTCTGGCCTAAGTGATATACCTGGCTGATGAGAATTCTCTGTTCTTCTGGACATCTCAGCCTTTACAATAGAGCATGGTGGCTGTCATGATTAGGATGCTGTATTAGAAATTTAAGCAAGCCCATGCTCGAGACCCAAGTACTGTCATGGGGTGGGGTGAGCTCTCGTCCTTTGCTCCAGCTCCTGCTGGGGACTTGTAAGGAGCCCCCAATTGGGTATCCCCTGAGCAACAGTGATGTCATCAGCTAATCCTTTCAACCAGGAAGCGCCTCGAGGCTTCTGACACGAGTGCAAAAAGCCTTTAAAATTCAACCTTAGAGCTGTTGGAAGAAATATCCTTCTGGGTTCAGTTCCAAGTGGGAAAAAAGACACTGGAAACATGGAGACTGCTTGGAAAGATGGTTTAATGGTGGACAGGACCACATGGATTTCTTGGTCCTGGGCAAAGAAAAAGGGCAGAGATGCTGAGAGTACCTGAGTTTTATACCCTCTCTGGGCTTTGAACTTCCTGGGCTACAGGAAGAGTATCCTGATTGGTTGCTGTCAAAGGTCATGGCTAGCTTTGGAGGTTGTCTGTGTGCTACGTTTGGTTGAAACTTGCCGGGTGATGCAATGAAAGGCAATTAAATGGCTCTGCCTGAAGGAGGTAGATCATTGTTATGTAGAATAGACTGGCCCAGGCCTTAATGGCCCATTGACAAAGGGAGGGGGCTGAGTTTCTGCCTCCTTTTTAGGGGAAATATTCTACCCTTTTAATATTCCCTAAAATATTTCATTCTTCTAAGAGAGGGGTGGGTGTTAACTTCCTACAGAGCCCATCAATATGAAGACAAATAATGAAACTTTTCATCCAATGTGCCACATTAGACTATAGCTGATAAAGGTGTGAACATAGGACGGTGCATGGGACGGAGGAATTATCTTTGTAAATATAAAACTAACGTGTCACGAAGAGCATTCTAATTCATTTATAATGGATAAGGCATGTTTTAGGAGTATAATTGTAATCTGTTGGTCTAGATCTTTATGCCAGTCATTAGAGCACAAAACTAAATTAGATGTAATTACATAGAATATAAAAGTTACTAAAAATGTACTCCACAGCCATTTAAGCATGGTGATGAGGTATCATTACTGCTGTGCAGAAAAATGGAGGGATTGAGCCTATTCATAACATGTACATCACCTATTCTATCAAAACGTTCTCCCTTGAACTTGCCACCTGAACCAGTTTTAATGATTAAATAAAAAGTTATGTTCCGATATTTTCTTAATATGATCCATTCTCAAGACATCCATATACACTAATGTGAAGGAATGTTTAACACTGAACTTTGGAGTAAGTGCTAAGCTGACTTACACTACAGAACTATTTTACAAATTGAAAGGTCTTGGCATAATATACCAGTTATTGTACTGAATATGGAATTATCTTCTGTGGCTCAGTGGCTAAGACTTGTCGATTGAAAGATAGGCAGTTCAGCGGTTCAAATCCCTAGTGCCGCGTAACGGGGTGAGCTCCCGTTACTTGTCCCAGCTTCTGCCAACCTAGCAGTTCGAAAGCACATAAAAAATGCAAGTAGAAAAATAGGGACCCCCTTTGGTGGGAAGGTAACAGCGTTCCGTGCGCCTTTGGCATTGAGTCATGCCAGTCATGTGACCACGGAGATGTCTTCAGACAGCGCTGGCTCTTTGGCTTTGAAACAGAGATGAGCACTGCCCCCTAGAGTCAGGAACGACTAGCACATATGTGCGAGGGGAACCTTTACATTTTATACTCCATATATGAAGGTACTTGCAACTGTGAACAGAATGAAGGGACATTTTATTATGTTTGGTGGACATGTAAACAAAAGTCTATTGAAATACATACTTTGATATACAGAGGAGTATCTATATTTCTTAAGACATATATTAGATTTGAACACAAGAAATAGATTTAACAGTAGTTAGCTGCCTAGCTTGTTATCAGGAAACACTGGATACCTAAAATATAAATCTCATTTAATGTACAGCAGCATTTCAAAGAGTGGCAAATCACTTGCGATTTAAAAAATAAAAAATCAACACAACACAATAGACTTTGACAAATCTGAAGCGTTGTTCAAATCTGTTTACCATCGTTTGTATATTGGTTTGTTTCCTTAGGTGTGTGTCCCACTTCTTATCCAGGAGTCCAAGAATGTCTCTTCACTGCATCTTCACAACAACCTTTTGAGTTAAGTAAAATACAGTAACAATTCTTTTTTTGTAACACCGTGGTTGTCTGCTCCAATATCCTGTTTATTCCTGTCAAAATACTGAATATGCATATTTACAGTGTTTTATTTTCTGTTTAACATCACGAGCATAAATGCCCACAGTATTATTAACGTAGGCAAAGAAAAGAAGATTTTCAACCTGATTCTGTCTAGCAAGCTCTCGGCTGAATAAGACAAGGCAGGGGTTTCCTACGTATCTTGTTGATTCTGTTGGTCTTAGCATTTTTCTATCCAATAGATGACAAGTATTTATTGCAATTATACGCATTCTGAACAGAAGTGAACAAAGGACCTCTTTCTATAGCTTCTTTATGCTCATCTGCTCATAGTGTCTTGGGTCAAAGTTTTCTGAAATTTCCCCATCTTCTTCTTCTTGTTGTGCCATGTCCGTCATCGGACGTTGGCGATCATGTTGGCAATCCTATTTTTGTCAACAACCGCATGAAAAAGTGCTGCTGAGTTTTGTCCAAGCCAGTCCCTTAGGTTTTGAAGCCATGATGTTCTTCTGCCTGGACTTCGTTTGCCTTCAATTTTTCCCTGGAGGATTAAGTGAAGGATACTGTATTTTTCTGGGTGTCACATCACATGTCCAAAATACTCTAACTTTCGCTTTTTAATGGCTTTGATTATTTCCCTTTGCTTTCCCAGGCAGCTTATCACCGCCTCATTTCTCATTTTGTCAACCCAATTTATACGTAACAGCCGTCTGTAAATTTCCCCATACACAACTTTGGAGTTCCATCTTGCACTTCATCCTTGTTCTAACCTAGGCTCCCTTAAAAAGCAGGAAGCAGGAATTGGTCCCGGCAAAACCTCTTTTATTTACACGACTGTGAATTACTTTCATTCACAGTCAGAAAGGTTTGCCCAAACAGTTTTTCAAAGGAATATTTCTCCACACACCTTATCTCATTTGGCAAGCTGCCACGTAACTTGTTTCCAAACACAGAGTAAGGCAAAACTTGGCAGAGTCTCTTAGAGTCATGAACAGAACTTTTCATTCTTGAAACTCACTTAACAGAGCTGTTACTGACTTCACAAATGCAATGATTCACTGAACCACGGTGGCAGAAACTTCGTAAAGTGGAACAAGAGTCACTTAACGAATGTTTCACTTAGCAACCTAAATTTTGGGCTCCATTATGGTCGTAACTCAAGGACTACCTGTATTGACTTAGATCTTTGCTCGATGACTTGGATTGCTGTAGTTCTTGTCTCTATCCATCACAGCTCATTGCAATCTCACTCCTAAACTTTGCAGTCCCTTTACTGATAATTAATTTATTGTACATGCCAAATGGGGGCAGGAAGAAAATGTCTACTAGTCTCAAGGAACAGTTTTTGAGTTCTGATAGACAGCCTTCCCTTGTCTTCTGCTTCTCTTTCTCCCTGGCTTTTAGAAATATATTATTATTACTACCTGCATTGTGGTATTCAAAAAATCTACTTATTTACATGACATTTTAAAAACTTTTTTAAAAAATCATCATTAACTTTCCAACAGCCAGACTCTGAACTTCAGAAATATACTGCCCCTGAAAGGAAACATACAATTTAGATGTGATGAGATCCTGTGTGTAAGAAGAGATATACCGTATTTTTCGGAGTATAAGACGCTCCGGAGTATAAGACACACCTTATAAATTCTGCCTCTGCCTACCAGCATCTATCTATATTCATCTGGCTAGCGTCCTGTCAGTGTGTGAGGCTGTTTGGAAACTGAAACAGTATTTGCTGTGTGAACAACAAGGAAAGTGACAGCAAGGAGCCTGGGCGTGGCTTAGGTCAATTGTTCTAAAACTGTATGCTGTGCTATCTCTGAAACTGAAACTGAAACTCCTCTCCTCTGTGTTTTGCTTGCTGCTGCAAACTCTGACAGTCCTTGCAGCAAATAGTGAACAGCCAGGTCAGCTTCAGCACATTATTTCAGCCTGATTCAGCACAAGCAGCTGATTGGCGGATGGATCGGCCTCCTGGAACACCCCCAATCAGCTGTTCCAGGCTTCAAGGATTGCCATAGACCATCGCCTTGCCTCGCATTTTTGGCTACATTTGGTATATAAGACGCACCCAAATTTTCACTCTCTTTTGCGGGGGGGGGGTGTATGTCATATACTCTGAAAAATACGGTAATTTATAAAACTGGGGGGGGCGGGTATTGCACATTTCATTTTTTTAAAAAAAAATCATTTTATGTCTTAAATGAGTGTGTGCATAATATATTTATGATTTGTACAGACTGTGTGTAGATCTGTTTATATGTGGATAAGAAAAAAGACTCGATGATACATTGGTGCAATTATATCAGCACGAATATAAAAAATCATTTCTTAATATTTTCCCAATATTAGGTTGCTCCCTGTTAAAACCCCGCAAAAATTGGAGGGGGAAAAAAAAGCTTTTCTCTAAAAGGAGCAAATAAAATAACTTTTACTAAGAATAATCATCCATTTCAGACCTTTGGCATTATTATAATTTCCACCCTTCTAACTTTAATTAAGGTTACGGTTACTCAGAACATCTGATAATCAGAACATAAATGTTTAATATTATATGACAACTGAACTATTTGTAGCCAACTTACTATTCAGGATCCTTAATGAATTTTGAAGATGGGAAATCATTGTGTAACATTCATATTTATAATGTTCAAGTAAGTTAATGATTCAGAATTCATTATCTGGCATCCATAAATGTTTAGGATGCTTGTTTATAGATGTAGTCAATTACCGTTGACTATATTTTGAGGTGTCTTATTATAGTTATTACTGATCTCCCTATATATTTGGATTATTTTCCATTGTTTATGTTTCTTGGCTGTCTGTACAGTAGTAATATTTTGGTCCATTTCTTTTTGTTTTAAAAGTTTTTTATTTTGAAAACATTAAAAATAACACACAACATTTATATACATATCACTTTTCCCTACAGCTACTTCGAAGTGATCCTTTCTTACTATTTACATCTATTCAGACACATTTTAACTTTATCTTATTCAACAATTTATTTTCCATCATTCTTTCTTTCGTCTAGATTGTACTTTGATCTTCAACATTTTTTCTCCCCTCTCTCCTTTATTCCTCTTTCTCATTTTTCCTATTCTCCAACCATTCATACCACCTACACTTCGTAATATTCTGTATCCATTTCTAATTTAAATTTTAGCTGTCAACAACATTCTACATTTACACTCATGAGAATCAATTTGCTATCTGAAACCTCCATAGAAGATTCTAGTCTATTGTCCTATAACTGTAATGGAAACATGTCTAGTCCTCATGATTGACTTTAGCCATTGATTACAGCTTGTGTCCTCTTCCTTAAGAGCCCTGCTAATGCAGGGATTAGAATGCAGCATTGCAGGCTAACTCTGCCCACTGCCAACAGTTCGATCCTGACCAGTTCAAGGTTGTCTTAGTCTTCTATCCTTCCAAGATTGGTAAAATGAGGACCCAGATTGTTGGGGGAAATATGTTTGTTCTATAAATTGCTTAGAGAGAGCTGTAAAGCACTATGAAGCGGTATATAAGTCTAAGTCCTACTGCTATTGGTACTAATTTTTCAACCTGCATGTCTGTTATTAAAGTAAAGTTGTTTAATAGAATAAGCTTTGCTCTGCTTTTGTTATGACCCAAGGTTGTCTTTGAGAATTTTGGGAGATTTATTGGGGTGGGGTTTTTTTTGTTTTGGTTTTGGTTTGGATTGCTGGAGATGTTTCACCCTCCACAAAGCTTTCTCAGCACAAGGTTTTATCTCTACCAGTGCTAAAAATATATTTTTACAGGAGAACATTGGCTTATACATGCTCATCTGCACACACCAGAAACACATCTTCCAATGACAGAATGGCACATGTTCCTCACATATTGTTTAATTGAAAAGACTGAATCTCCATATAAATTAGTTGTTCTTATAATGTGGAGCTTCCATGAGAATTACTCAAAATTGGCTTTCACAGACAGCTTATCACCTCCTCATTTCTCATTTTGTCAACCCAACTTATACATAACAGCCACCTGTAAATCTGTAAATCCACATTTCAAATGCTTCTAGTCTCTTCAAGTGGCTTTCTGTCAGAGACCAACTCTCTACTCCATAATAGTAATATATACACACACACATACACGCACACATATATATCCCTTCAATATGACATAGAGCCAGATGTTAATGTAATAAGTATCTCTTTATTATAATAGGTTCAAACTCATGCTGATTACAGCTCGCTTGGATTCTGTCAGGAGATTTAAATTCATTCATTACATTGTGCTATTAACACTCATAATCTTTTAATCAGCCATTTTACACATTAGCTTTCTTTTCATCACAAAAGCCGCTGTTCACCTTGTTATCATCCACCACAAGAAGATACATATCTTGCAGCTTGATCCCCTTCCCAGCTTCGACCAGATTTGCTAATCCAAATGGGATGGAAAGTTAAATCAGCTCTCAATATGAAATAGGACAGCTAATTTAAAATATTTCCTCCAAATTACAACATTGGATGTTCTTTAAGAGTGGTTTCCACTAAGCAAGAGAAATCCTACTTTGGGGATGATAAAAATTTACTTTTCACAAAAGGAGTCTGCAGTAATAATGCATTCAATTCTATTTCCCAGAATGTTTCTTAAGTATGTTAATAAAGTCTTTATTGTGTCTGCTTATAAAAGTTGCCACCATTTCCCATTAGAAAGTCTCTGTTTATTCATCAAACATTTACTGACAATGACTGCTGGGAGCAAGCTCAGATTTTCACTCCATTACACGTTTGTGGCATAAAGCGCATTAATTATAGATATATTACAATATTCAACTCATTGAGGAAAAATTAGATGATCAAGGCTCATTTTCCTTGACAATAAGCAAGTTAATGAAAATACTAATTACCTGATGATGGAGTGAGGCCTCCAGGATTGAATGCTGAGCATCTGTATAAGAATTGGTGGATCTAACGCCACATATGAAAGGCAGGAGCTTGTAAAATCTACACAACAATTCACAAGGTTATCACATGCTCTGTAATGACAGAGGGGAGGAAGAGAAGATTAACAGTGCAAATTTTCATGGGTAATGATAGCAGAAGCTATGAAGTACTGGATGAAACCTGAATATTTCTTACTTTGTGTTCTTACTATGAGCCTCTGAGTTGATATGGAGAACTCATCTCTATATACAGGTAGTTCTTGACATCTTACAACCGCAATTGAGGCCAACTTTTCTGCTGCTAAGGGAGGCAGTTGTTAAGTTAGTTTTGCCCTGTTTTATTATTATTATTATTATTATTATTATTATTATTATTATTAATTTAATTTGTATACCGCCCTTCTCCCAGAAGGGACTCAGGGCGGTGAACAGCCAAAATTAAAAAACATACAAATGCAAAAGTTAAGATAATTAAAAGAATTAAATCATTGGCTACCCAAATTTAAAACCCCAAATCCATAAAATTTAAAATCCCAATTAAAAACCATTTAGGCTAGGCCGGCTTGATGAAATAAAAACGTCTTCAGGGCTTTATGGAAGGTCCGGAGGTCCGGGATCAATCGTATTCCAGGAGGCAGCTCATTCCACAGGGCGGGTGCCCCCACAGAGAAGGCTCGCCCCCTGGGGGCCGCCGTTTTACGACCTTCTTGCCATACTTGTTAAGTGAATCACTGGCATTGTTATGTTAGTAACACAGTTGTAGAGTGAATTGGCTTCCTCTTTGACTTTGCTTGTCAGAAGGTTAAAAAAAGGTAACCGTGTGATCTTGGGATCCTAGTAACCATCATAAATATGAGTCAGTTGACAAATGTCTGAATTTTGATCATGTGACCACGGGGATATTGCAATGGTCCTAAATGTAAAAAATGGCCACAAGTCACTTTTTAAATGACCATAACTCACAAAAGGAGGAGGAGGAGGAGGGGAAGCGGAAGAGGAAGCGGAAGCGGAAGTAGAAAGAGAAGAAGGAGAAAGAGGAGAACCGGAAGCAGAAGCGGAAGCGGAAGGAGAAAGAGAAGGAGAAGGAGGAGAAGGAGAAGGCAGAGGAGAAGGAGAGGGAAGGCAAAAGGTAAGCAGAAGCGGAAGGAGAAAGCGGAGAAGGAGAAAGAGGAGAAGGAGAAGGGGAAGGGGAAGTAGAAAGAGGAGAAGGAGAAAGAAGAGAAGGAGAAGGAGAAGAGGAAGCGGAAGGAGAAAGAGAAGAAGGAGAAAGAGGGGAAGGGGAAGGGGAAGTAGAAAGAGGAGAAGGAGAAAGAAGAGAAGGAGAAGGAGAAGAGGAAGCGGAAGTAGAAAGAGAAGAAGGAGAAAGAGGGGAAGGGGAAGGGGAAGTAGAAAGAGGAGAAGGAGAAAGAGGAGAAGGAGAAGGAGAAGCGGAAGCAGAAGTAGAAAGAGAAGGAGGAGAAGGAGAAGGAGGAGGAGGAGGGGGAAGGCAAAGGGGAAGCAGAAGCAGAAGTAGAAAGAGGAGAAGGAAAAAGGGGGACGGGGAAGGAGAAAGAGGAGAAGGAGAAAGAGGAAAAAGAAAAAGAGGAGAAAGAGAAGCGGAAGGAAGGAGAAGGAGAAGAAGAAGGAGAAGGAGGAGGAGAAGGAGGAGGAGAAGGAGGAGGAGGAGATAGAGGGAGAAGGCAAAGGGGAAGCAGAAGAGGAGAAGGAGAAGGAGAAGGAGAAGGAGAAGGAGAAGGAGGAGGAGGAGGAGAAGCAGAAGTGGAAGTAGAAAGAGAAGGAGAAGGAGGAGAAGGAGAAGGCAGAGGAGAAGGCGGAGGAGAAGAAGGCGAAAGGCAAAGGCGAAGCAGAAGCAGAAGGAGAAAGAGGAGAAGGAGAAAAGGGGGAAGGGGAAGTAGAAAGAGGAGAAGGAGAAAGAGGAAAAGGAGAAAGAGGAGAAGGAGAAAGAGGAAAAGGAGAAAGAGGAGAAGGAGAAAGAGGAAAAAGAAAAAGAGGAGAAAGAGAAGCGGAAGGAAGGAGAAGGAGAAGAAGAAGGAGGAGGAGAAGGAGGAGGAGGAGGAGGAGGAGAAGGAGGAGGAGAAAGAGGGAGAAGGCAAAGGGGAAGCAGAAGAGGAGAAGGAGGAGTAGAAGGAGAAGGAGGAGGAGAAGCAGAAGTGGAAGTAGAAAGAGAAGGAGAAGGAGTAGAAGGAGAAGGCAGAGGAGAAGGCGGAGGAGAAGCAGGCGAAAGGCAAAGGGGAAGCAGAAGCAGAAGGAGAAAGAGGAGAAGGAGAAAAGGGGGAAGGGGAAGTAGAAAGAGGAGAAGGAGAAAGAGGAGAAGGGGAAGCAGAAGTAGAAAGAGAAGAAGGAGAAAGAGAAGCGGAAGCAGAAGTGGAAGTAGAAGGAGAAGGAGAAGAAGAAGGAGAAGGAGGAGAAGGCGGAGGAGAAGGAGGAGGAGAAAGAGGGAGAAGGCAAAGGGGAAGCAGAAGAGAAGAAGGAGAAAGAGGAGGAGAAGCAGAAGTGGAAGTAAAAAGAGAAGGAGAAGGAGGAGAAGGAGAAGGCGGAGGAGGAGGAGGAGGAGGAGAAGGGGGAAGGCAAAGGGGAAGCAGAAGCGGAAGGAGAAAGAGGAGAAGGCGAAAGAGGAGGAGGAGGAAAAGGAGGAGGAGGAAGGGGAAGGGGAAGGAGAAACGAAGCACAGCAGCCTGTATGTTGGCAGAAGTTAGAAAATATTGTGATAGCATCTGTTCCTATACCTAAAAAGTACTGTAGATTGTGGCCCATCCTCAACATCAGGCAAGACATGCCAATGAGCCCTCAGGGCCACAGCTGCTTTTGAAAGTAGTATAGGATGGTTCCAGTAAATTTTATTCCCCAAAGCCTGCCAATGCAATTTAATTTACATTGCTCATTGAGTTATTCCATCTCAAAGATCACCACATTGGAGTTCTTTCTTCATGCTGCCAGAACTGGTAATGTTCTCTCCATATTGCTCTTCAGCGGACATAGCTTGTTACATTAACATTGGGGTGCCAAAGCAAGTTCATCAGCCTCTTGGAGAACAATAGAATAGAACAGAACAGAACAGAACAGAACAGAACAGAACAGAACAGAACAGAACAGAACAGAACAACAGAGTTGAAAAGGTCCTTGGATGATTTTTAGTCCAATCTACTGCTCAAATAGGAAACAATCTCTTCTTTAAAACTTCCAGTGTTTCACTGATTAATTGTTCTAACTGTCAGGAAATTTCTCCTTAGTTCTAAGTTGCTTCTCTCCTTGATTAGTTTCTATCCATTGCTTCTTGTCCTGCCTTCAGGTGCTTTGGAGAATAGCTTGACTCCCTCTTCTTTGTGGCAACCCCTGAGATATTGGAAGACTGCGATCATGTCTCCCCTAGTCCTTCTCTTCACTAGACTAGCCGTGCCCAGTTCCTGCAACTGTTCTTCATGTTTTATCCTCCAGTCCCCTAATCATCTTTGTTGCTCTTCTCTGCACTCTTCTCTGCACAATTAGAAGACAGCCTCCAAAAACAGAAATATAGATTTCCCCTCATTGTCATCTACTGCTCCTAATAGACATCACTCAGCCAGATGCATTATTACTAAGATATAGTACAGGGCAATAACACTGTGCTTTCTTAGGCACATGGTTGCTTAGATAACCACCAAACCTAAAACAGATTTTCAAAAGCAACAACAACAAACAACAAAACAAGTATACACTTAAATGGGAACCAGGGTCTGCATCACACTCAGATGTCTATTTGCAACCCCAAGTTTAATGTGACATATGTCATCATTGGACAGTAATGCGTCTCTGGATTCTACGTAGGGCAAAATAGCCAGACTATTAATAGACACACATTTCATACCAAGAGTCAAAACATACAATGTCAAAAGTAACATTTTAGCTTCCCACAACCTGACCTTACAAATATCAAAGAATCGGTTTTGGAACAAAGAGATGTTTCCAATTTAATTGGACAGGAGCCAGCTAAGCTTACATACTTCAATAGATTTCAGCAATAGATCTCAGAAGTTCTAGACCAACACAATAGTTTTTTTAAAAAAATAAATGCAATTGTTAATCGATAAGATACTGGCAATGCTCTCACAAAATTATCCTCTGCACAATCGTCTTGTCTTCTCCCTTTTCTCTCAATGCCTCATCCCAATATTTTTGAATTCCACATGAGTTAAGACACTCCATGCATGTGATGAAATGAGCAGCAGTAAAGCTATCTCTTAGGATACAAAAATGTCAATCTTTAAAGGTGTTCTCAGCCTTCTTTCAGATTGTTGGCTTCCAAAAATGCAATTAACCCAGAGAAAAATGACCCAAAATCTGTTTTTGAGATAAAACTACCCCAACTGTAATTCAGAACAGAATTCTGAATTCTGAACCCCAAACCAGTTCTTTCTTTCTTTTTTTTTTTTTAAAAAAGGGAAGCCTACTCTTCCCTAGCAAAATACTAGGTTGTTATCTAGACACATAAAGGATGTGGTGGCTCAGTGGCTAAGATGCTGAGCTTGTCGATCGAAAAGGTTGGCAGTTTAGCAGTTTGAATCCCTGGTGCCGTGTAACGGCGTGAGCTCCCGTTACTTGTCCCAGCTTCTGCCAACCTAGCAGTTCGAAAGCATGTAAAAAATACAAGTAGAAAAATAGGGGCCACCTTTGGTGGGAAGGTAACAGCGCTCCGTGCGCCTTTGGCATTGAGTCACGCCGGCCACATGACCACGGAGACGTCTTCGGATAGTGCTGGCTCTTCGGCTTTGAAACGGAGATGAGCACCATCCCTAGAGCCAGAAACGACTAGCACATGTGTGCGGAGGAACCTTTACCTTTACTAGACACCTACAATGTGTGATCTTGTATAAGCCCAGGTCTACTGAAAATCACTCTACTGGGTATTTCGTCGGGCCCTAAAAACTCATCTCTTTCAGTTAGCCGGTCTCTCTTGATTTTATGATTTTATGGTTGGTTTTAAATTTTGATATGGATTTTAAATTGATAAATTTTAAACTATGGGCCAAATTTAATTATTTTAAATCTATTTTTAATCGTATTTATGTATAAATGTTTTTATTTTGGCTGTTCACCGCCCTGAGTCCGAAAGGAGAAGGGCGGTATAGAAATTCGAATAATAAATAAATATTTGTCCAGAAGAGGCCAATGCCATTTGCTCCGAACTGGGGGCAACCCACCACTGGTTGACATGTAAGGATTTTTTTTTTTTCGTTCCTCTGACCTGTTTTCCTTTATCTGGTTTTATCCTTCAAGATAGTCGTGCATTGCAACTAAGTTTTTTTTAAAACAAAACCCAAAAACTGTTGAGGTGAGAAGGAATTATTGAAATGGCCCCTGAAGTTAAATTTCCGCACATGAAAAGGGAACCATAAATATCTCTGTGCACACGACGGCAACCATCACAGTGAGGACAAGGAAACACAAGAAAAGACACACTCTCTGCCTCTAAATGCTTTGCCCTCTTTCATAGGGGGTTTAATGCCCCCAAGCTAGCCTATCCGGTTGTGCTTTAATTTGCCTTTTATATCAGTTGTGCCCTATTGATTTCTTCATTGTATGTTTTTATTCTGAATAATTCAAAGGCGGTTTCACAGACAACACAAGTGCGCGCATGCACGCAGGCATGGCGGTCAATGGCAGGAGCAAAAAAAAAAAAATTAAGATAATCAATTGAGCCCTGCCTGGCAACAGCTTCTGTTGATCTCCCCTGAAGTGAAAGGATAGGGGAGGCCATGAGATAAAATGACAGAACAGCCAGTCTTAGCAATCTTCAGATGTATCAACAGTGGTTTTATGATGGGAGGCCAAATCCACAGTGAGCGGCTATAATGCCTACTAATAGTTCACGCTTATTCCCCAGCTGAGCGGTGCAAATTTTTTGTTTGATGTGCCTTCTTGGTTCCTTTCGGTCACCTTCCCAGTCCTTGTGCAGCCTCTTCCTGCCTGGGTTTTTTTTGTTATATTATTTAAAAACTGCTTTCCCCCTTGACATGTATAGGATGTTCTTTTCAGAAATACAAATGGGAATCAATCCTTTAGCCTTCAGGAAAGCTTTAAGAGGGGGGAGGGAAAGGGGTTTTCCCCTGAGTGTTGGACCAGGACGCTACTTGAGCCCCTCTTCTCGGAAAAGTCTAATGATGAGCCCCAACAATGCAGGACATTGTTCAAAGTCCTACTTTGTGGGTTTCGGGGTTCCCCCCCCCCCGCTGATGTTTTTAACTTGCAATATTGTTTCTTGAGGTTTTATTTGATATGCCCCACCCAGAATCATGGTTAGCTATAATGTTTCTAAATAAGTATAGATCATCGTCAATTTAGCAGTCATTCATTTCGTGACTGTTCGAATTTATAATGGCATGGAAAGGAGTGGCTTATGACCATTTTTCACACATACGACCGTTGCAACATCCCCATGATCATAGATGAGAGAGAGGGAGAGAGAGAGAAAGAGAGAGAGAAAGAGAAAGAGAAAGAGAAAGAGGAGAGAGGGAGAGGGAGAGAGGAGAGAGAGAACAGAGGAGGATGGGGTGGGGGAAGGAGAGGGAGGGAGAGGGAGAGAGGGAGAGAGGAGAGAGAAGGAAGGAGGAGGAGGATGGGGTGGGGGAAGGAGACGGAGGGAGGGAGAGAGGAGAGAGGGGGGAGAGAGAGAAGGGAGGAGGATAGGGGAGGGGGAAGGTTGGAGAGGGTGAGAGAGGAGAGAGAGAAGAGAGAAAGAAGGGAGGAGGAGGAGGATGGGGTGGGGGAAGGAGAGGGATAGAAAGAGAGAGAGGGAGAGGAGAGAGAGAGAGAAGGAAGGAGGAGGAGGATGGGTGGAGTAAGGAGAGGGAAGGAGGGAGAGGAGAAGAGGGAGAGGGGGAGAAAGGGAGAGAAAGAAAGAAAGAAAGAAAGAAAGAAAGAAAGAAAGAAAGAAAGAAAGAAAGATAGATGAGAAAGAGAGGTGGGGAAATCTGGAGTAAACCTTGAATACTGCAGGATTTATTTTGGAGACAGTGCAGGAAAATGCCTAGAAATCGTCTGCTCTGTGTCATAGTTCAAAGTTTAAAAATCCTTTTCAAAATTCTCACCCTGGGATTCACAAGAACTAACAGAATCATTTAATTTGAGGTTATGTAGCACAAATGACATAATCTCTCCCATATTCCGCCCCAAACTGTTTCTCTCCAGCACATTTGTTTGCTAATATTCCTCTCACTTCTGGGGAATTTTGATAAATGAAATAAGAATGTTCTTCCCATATAGACACATCTGCTTCAGTGGTGGGTTGCCCCCGATTCAGACCGGTTCGCAAGAACCAGTAGTAAAACCGGCGGGAGCCCCCGCCCACTGCCCCAGATGTCATCATCGGTGATCTGCACATGCGCAGAAGCAAGGTGTGCTCGCGAGCGAAGCGAGCGCACGCATGCAATCCCGTTGCGAACTGATAGTAAAGGTAAGTAGAACCCACCCCTGATCTGCTTCCTTCTGAACTTACCTGCTACTCATTCTGCTCCCTAGAAAAGTAGGCTGCTATGAGCTATTTTGTAATGGCAAACTCCAAGAATAGGAGCGACCATAATTTATAGCTGTCAGAATTGGGCATGATTTGCAGGTTCCATATTAAATTTGATCAGAAGTAGGTCAGTCTCTCTCCAGGAATTTTTATCTCCCAACTTTCTCTTTCTAGTGCTCAGATGTTTTACATCTCACTCATCATTACAGCGCCAGAGTGGGTAAATGTTGCTCCAGGCTTAATACAAGGCACCAGATGTAGCCAGTGGTTTTAAACTACATTCTTTTTCAATGTTTGCGCGAAAAACCAGAGTTGGAATACAAAATTGTCCTGAAGTCAGAAAGAGGCCTGTTATCCAACATAACAGCAAGAGAGATGAGCATGTAGAAGTGTAGCCCAGAATATTTATTTATTTATTTATTTATTTATTTATTTATTTATTTATTTATTTATTTATTTATTTATTTATTTAATAGAATGTGTCAGTCTTCTCTCAGAAGCTTCAAACCGACATGAGTCTCTGGGCTTATTTTCATGTCCTTGTGCAAACAAAGATTAACCGCGTCTAGCTCTCTGAAACCAATCAGACAATATGATCATGAGCAGCAGTGGGTTTCGGATTATCTTACTACCAGTTCGCTGTGCGCCCACCTTCCACACATGCACCTGGCCTCCTGCACATGCACCCCAGAGGTGGGTTTCAGCAGGTTCTTACCAGTTCTGGAGAACCGGTAGCGGAAAATTTGAGTAGTTTGGAGAACCGGTAGTAAAAATTCTGACTGGCCCCGCTCTCATCTGTTCTCTGCCTCCCAAGTCCCAGCTGATCGGGAAGAAATGGGGATTTTGCAGTAACCTTCCCCTGGATTGAGGAAGGAATGGAGATTTTACAGTATCCTTACCCTGCCACGCCCACCAAGCCACGCCCACAGAACCGGTAGTACAAAAATTTGAAAGCCTCTGATGATCACGCTGTTCAGCTGAGCATGGGGGGGGGCACGCAGGGATTTTTGCTACTGGTTCTCCAAACCACCCGCCACCTTCACTACAGGATCAGGTGATCCGGTCTGAACCAGGAGCATTTCACCCCTGTTTCAGTCCCTTCTGGGGGCTAAAAACCCTTGCTTCTTGAATGCCAGGTGGCATTACAGTCATGTTTTCATGATTGTGTTATAAAGTAAGTCCTGTTATGTGTATTTTTTTGTTGTTGTTGAAACAGAAGAACCCATGAAATGAGGACCAGGGGACGGTGCCTTAAGAGATCAATAGATTCTTTTCTTGTCATCATTCCACTGATCTCCTGACTCCATTCCTCATTTTACACATTTCAGTGGGGGGCCGGGGGAGTTTACAGTACTAATAAACGTAGTAATGTTCAGAAGAATCCTATTTTTCTGAAGAAGTTATCCTGGCTGTTTCCTGACCTTTTCTGACTTCTCGCAGGCTTCTGAAGAACTTCAGTTTCCTTCAGCAATGTTGACTCTTCTTTGGAGGCCTTTTATCTTTTCTGGCAGTCTTCAAATTCCTTTGGCAGTCAGTTGCACTTCTCAATGTAACACACATCCATGGCGCAAGTATTTTTATGCTGAGGATAAACTAAACTTTGGTGAACTTGATTGATTCCTTGGGGAAATTATAGTTTCTTTTTGGTTTTGCTGGTTTTGAGTTAAGCTACCATTGAACTCAATGAAATTCACCCCAGAGCTGGTATTTATAGATTAAAAGATGGTTCACTACTTCTCTTCATAGGGCATCCTTGGCATTTTTGCGCTTTCTGATTCAGATTTTCACTTCTATAGAAAGAAGGTCTTTGTTTGGTAAAATATTGACCTTACATTTCCAAAGATGCCACAATAGAAAACAGGAATGTGTTTTTGCATCTAAAATAATTGTCATCTGGTAACTATGTGGAAACAACCGACTTTCGTGCAACTGTCATTTCAAAACTGTCTGATGGTCAAAGAAACTAGGCATTTGTGAAGACTGAACATTTTAGTGTGGGGTAGAATACTCAAACTTGTGCAAACGAAGGATGTGAACTATTAGAGCAAAAATAAAATCAGAATGTCAAAATTCGAAATGATTGAATATTTTTTAGAGTTGTTGCAAAGCAGGGCTTAAAAGCATCACTATACTACATATTACGTTTTCAGTTAGTATTTATTCAGTCAATTTATACCATTCCTTTTTGTTCAGACAAGCACTCAAGAAACCTTAGCAGGAGATGGACAGCAAGTGATAAAAAATACTTGGCTGGCATATTTGCTTCAGATGTCGGGATACAAGTTGGTAAGAATGGGATTTGTATCCTGATGTCAGCCACTCATGTCATTGTAGTGAGATAAACTATATATATGTAGCTAGCTGGACGCCCGTGCTTTGCTACAAAACTATGTGCTCAAGCTTGATAAATTGACACTTACAGCCTGAAACTTAATGTAGAATGTGTAACTCCATAGCATCGGAGTGTGTTAATATAATGCAACTGGCAGTTGGAACAGAGGGGGAGGGGGATTAGAATGTCCCAGCCTGCAGCATCCACCGGTATTCATCTGGCTAGTATCCTGTCAGTGTGTGAGAGAGTTGACGGGTGTTTGGAAACTCAAACAGTATTTGCTGTGTGAGCAAGAAGGAGACAGGAAGGCTTGTGGCTTAGCTCAAGTGTTCTGTAGTAAAGCTGCTTTCTGCTGTGAAAGTAAAACTGAAAGTGAAACTCCTCTTCTCTGCTTGTGTTTTGCATTTGGAACAGATTTCTTTTGAAATCTATCATCTATCTATCTATCTATCTATCTATCTATCTATCTATCTATCCATCCATTTATCAACTATCTATCTATCATTTATATCTATCTATATGTCTGTATGTCTGTCTAAAATAATTAAACAAAAATCCTTGAAATACAATAATCGCTGTCTTTACAAATGCAATGACGAAGATATTTATAAGACAGACTAACATGCTTCAGGGCCTTTTTTCTTTTTCTTTTTTGCTTCCGTGTCTATCTCAAAAATGTTATTCATGACTGAGTTGATAAAAGGCTTTCAAAGAAGCAGAAAAAACTGAAGGCTTGTTATTCAGTTCTATGTTTTGTAGGTGTATTCACGCTCTGAGAAGGAATTGCCTAGTCAGCTCAGCTGTGCTTTGAGCAGTGTGTAAAATATTTTTTAAAACACCATTATCAGTGAATCTGAGGTGTTTTTAAACAGCAAAGTCCTTCCAAATCAAGAGTTTTCCTCATTAGAGATCTTTAATGCACCATAGTTCCATCTTTGTTAGATGTCCTGACGAGATGACAATATGGCGTCCTGACTTTCATGAATAGCTTAGCTGGCTAACAAAATGCATGGAATGTATTGTCCCGAGTGATTAAGCAGAATAAACTGATTATTATTTCAAAACAGAAAATATTGGCATATGATTGGTTAAAACCTAGACTGGGGATGAGATAAGGCCAACCTCATGTGATTAAGGGCCTGCTAGAGTATTTGGTACCAAAGTAAATTATAAGAGGGGAAAGCAGTAAAAAAGGCATTATACTGGTTGCCATCGGTAATTAATGTCTATGAAGATTCTCAGTCATCCAGGCCATGGTTGTCCCAAAGGTGCTTTTTGAAACAGCAACTTTTTTTTTCCTTGAGGATGTTTCACTTCTCATCCAAGAAGCTTCTTCAATTCTGACTGAACAGCGAGGAATGGAAAGATTTATATTCCTTGCAGTCATCTGGTCATTAGCACTTTCCCTGAGAGCCACTGAGGCCTCTTGGGGGTTTATCTGTGCCCGTCAAGCCTCAAAATAAATAAATAAATAAATAAAACAAGTGGCCTCAACAACTCTGAGAGAGAATGCTAACAATTAGATGATTGCAAGGAATATAAATTCCTCCATTCCTCACCATTCAGTCGGAACTGAAGAAGCTTCTTGGATGAGAAGTGAAATGTCTTCTAGGGAAAACAAAGAAAATCCAACTGCCTTTTGAAAAAAGAACTTTTGGGACTTCTATAATTAAAAAGTATTTCTAGGGCTATTTTAGGTTGTTTTAGCATAAATATACTGTAATTACCAAACCCTTCCGTCATTCTTGCTTTTACTAACTGTTTCTACAATTCTGATTTTCCTGAGGAAAAAAAATACTTTTAAAATATATTTGCATTATGTCTGGGTGCGCATGTAAAAATAACAGGTAAATAAGGCTCATTCACATCATATCAAAGACTCTGGTCAAATAGAAAAATAACACTCAAATTCCTCCAGTTTCTAAACTGCCATTCGTTTCAATAAGATTAATCTAAGAAATTGACCCGCAGCCTAATTTATTATAGAAAATTACCCAAGAACGGTTTCTGTTTTTATTTGCCTAATTTACCAATGTTGAAATTGTTGCATACAACAATGGTATGTGGTAATCACTTGACTTAAGAACCTCAAATAATTGGAATATTTATGATTTTCGGTGTGTCAAATGTTATACCACTGAGAAAAAAATGTCTTACCCGTCGCTTCTAACACAAGTGTGTTAGAGGAATAGTGGTAATGAAAATAACACAGCTACTGACTTGATATGACAAAAGTGCAATGGAATTAAATTTGCGCAAAGATCTTCATTTAGTTTAATAATATGCGGCAAAACTAATGCAGATTCACAGTTCAAAGACTGTAGGCAGATTTTAAGGAAGTTTGATGTCCAGCTCAAAAGATTATAGAATACAAAGAGGTAAAACATATTTAAATAGCACGAGGATATAAATAAATAGGATTCGCTATATGGAGATACAAGCAGAGATAGACAGAACATTCTTGGTCTGTGGGGAGGGAGAGATTAAAATTAGGTTTTCAAACGTTTGACATGAAAATCTAATATTCATGAAAAGATCCATAGAACTAAAATAAACGATCAGATGTTCTTTCTATTTTTCTTGTCACAATGACAGCTTCAATCTATCCAACAATACGTTGATCAATAAACAAAACAATATTTCAGAGATGTCGCCAATCCCATTAGTACCAATAATGCATGTAAACAGGAATGTTTAGAAGTTGTGAGGAATGGATTCTGACAACATACTATCGTAATGAATGAGAACAGTTAACAGATTAAAAACAATAGTCCTCAGGAAATTAAAATGATACAAAAGTATACAAAGAGCTATCAAATCCCAGTGGGTTTTGAGACCAACTCTCTCATCAAAGATTCGGAGATTGTGCCTATATATACTGTATATATTTTTTATCAATAATGTCACTCTTGTCAAATTTTATACCAAATCCCCCATTCCGATTTGTCATGTTCTCCAAATTTTTCTGTAATTCTGCCCTGTTTTCTGCCCATAACTATTTATAGATCTTTTTTGCAGTGATCGGCACAATTGCATCAAAGAAGAGACTTCAGCACTAGTATGCAATAAAGCCCTTTGGCCAACTAAAAAAAAAAAAAACCAAAAAACCATCAGCTTCTAATCCTAAAGGTTCTCCGATAATTTATGCAGAATGGAACTGAGGTAGCACAGGCTTTATCGGACATCCCTAAAGGGCATAAGAAGTCATTACGCCTAATGCTTGATAACCCTGGCTTTCAATAAACTGATGTTGCCAAAGCTGAGAGAGCACAATGCAATTTAGAGCCCATACGTGCTACCAGGTATTCTGTCTTGCATTTCATCTTCTCCCATAAACTGGTTATTTTTCCTGTTCCTTTTTCTCTTTCGCTATTGTTTCCCTCCCCCTGGTAGTCTATTGTATCTGAACTACAGACAGTCAGAAAAATAAGTGGATGGCAGCCGAATAATACTGTAAAGACATCTGGTACTCTTCTACAGCCCTAATATGATAATTCCAGTTTGTACTTTTTCTTTCTCCTTTTCCTTGGACTTTCCAAATGTATTGTATGAAGAGCAAATCTGCACATTTTTTTTTTAATTTGATTTATATGCCGCCCTTCTCCGGAGACTCAGGGCGGCTTACAATGCATTAAGCAATAGCCTTCATACTTTTCTATATTTATACAAAGTCAGCTTATTGCCCCCACAAACTGGGTCCTCAATTTACCTACCTTAGAAAGGATGGAAGGCTGAGTCAACTTTGAGCCTGGCGGGATTCGATCTTACTTTAATTGCAGACAGCTGGTGTTAAATTACAGAACTCTGTCCGTTGAGCTATCCAGGCTCAATATGAGTGCTTTGCTTATCCAGAAGAGCAGGAAGAGGCAAGACAGAATAACGGAGTTGGAAGGGACCTTGGAGGTCATCTAGTCCAACCCCCTGCACAATTTGGACACCCTATAGCCACTTTAGAAAAGTGGCTTCCAGTCTTTTCTTAAGAACATTTGGTGATAGAGCATTCACAATTTCTGAAGGCAAGCTGTTCCACTGGTTATTTTTTCTCACTGTCGGGGAATTTCTGCTTAGTTCTAGGTTGCTTCTCTCCTTGATTAGTTCCCATCCATTGTTTCTTGTCTTGCTTTCTGGTGCTTTGGAAAATAGGTTGAAACCCCCCCCCCTTCCTCTTCTTTGTGGCAGCCCCTCAAATATTGAAACACTGCTATCATGTTACCCCCGGTCCTTCTTTTCACTAGACAAGCCACATTCCTGCAACCCTTCTTCATATGTGTTAGCCTCCAGGCCCCTAATCATCTTCGTTGCTCTTTTCTGTACTCTTTCCAGAAACTCTACATGTTTTTTTTAATAGGGTGACTGAAATTAGGTGCAGTATTCTAACTTTTGCTAATTAAGGGGTCAAATGGTTGGGAGTCTAAACCTGAGATGTCTTGAAGAAACTTTGCTCATAGTCTTAGGCAGGGGTGAAATCTACTTACCTTCCCTATCAGTTTGGAAGTGCACGTTCGCACACGTGCATGCATCACGTGCGATTTTGGACCCTCTGCGCATGTGCAGAAGGTCAAAAACAGGTTTAAACCAGGAAGTAACTACGTCTGGGTGGGTCACCCGCCACCGCCACTACCAGTTCCCCTGAACCGGTGCGAACCGGTAGCATTTCACCCTTTGTCTTAGGGAGCGGCAGGCCAAGTCCACCTTTGAGATTTATTTATTTTATTTTATTTTATTTTATTTATTTTATTTTATTTTATTTTATTTTATTTTATTTTATTTTATTTTATTTTATTTTATTTTATTTTATTTTATTTTATTTTATTTATTTATTTATTTATTTTTATATGCCGCCCTTCTCCGGAGACTCAGGGCGGCTTACAATGCGTTAAGCAATAGCCTTCATACTTTTGTATATTTTATACAAAGTCAGCTTATTGCCCCCACAAACTGGGTCCTCATTTTACCCACCTTAGAAAGGATGGAAGGCTGAGTCGACCTTGAGCCTGGTGAGAATTGAACGTGCAGTAATTGCAGGCAGCTGGATGTTAAATGCTGCCTTAGTAGGAGGCATTAGCCTCCTACGCCACTCAGGCTCCTTGGTTAAGCCTTGGTTACCCTCAAAGTGGCATGCAAAAAGAAGATCAGAAATTCTATCACGCCAATGTAATACTAGGCAGAGTGACAAGCCCTGCACCTGATTGCAAAGTTTGAGGAGAGTGCGCGCATCGAAACACGCCTGCCCACGCACGTGCAGAAAATGCCAGTGATTTGACGCATTATTATTTTTCTTTACCGAGGTAAGCTTGCCATTTATGTTTCTTCCTGGGGCACCCACATGTCTTGGGTGGTCTTTGTGCAGATGGTTGGAGCAGCTGAGCTCCTCTCTCCTCCAACAAGGTTGGGCAAAAGCCCGTGGTCACCAGCCAACCAGATCTGCGAGGCAGATTGGAGCATCGCATCACGAAATAGGCTCGCATTCCCACTGAACGAGTGGCACGATTGCCTAGTTAGCAGTTGTTTAGAGAATAATGTTTGCTTGCTTTTAATGCAAAGCGCAGCCAGTTTGTTAGCAAGGAGCTTGACAGCAAAGTCATAACAGATGGGGTTTAAATTGCTGATAACCACTCGGTTGAAAATTGCCACCGGCTTAGCTGTGCAATGGCCACACTTGAAATAAAGCTGGAATTATTTCACATAATTCTCTACTTTACAGAAGCCACTACTTTGTGAGTTGCAAATGTATAAGGGAAAGGTTGCAGTTAAAGCTGCAGTCCTATGCATGCTTACTTCGATGCAAGTGTCACTGGTGCATGTAATTTACTCCTGATATGCTTTAGAAGGGACGCAGTGGCTCAGTGGCTAAGACGCTGAGCTTGTCGATCGAAAGGTCGGCAGTTCAGCAGTTCGAATCCCTAGTGCCACGTAACGGGATGAGCTCCTGTTACTTGTCCCAGCTTCTGCCAACCTAGCAGTTCGAAAGCACGTAAAAAATGCAAGTAGAAAAATAGGGACCACCTTTGGTGGGAAGGTACCAGTGTTCCGTGCGCCTTTGTCATGCCAGCCACATGACCACAGAGACCTCTTTGGACAGTGCTGGCTCTTCGGCTTTGAAATGGAGATAAGCACCGCCCCCTAGAGTCGGGAACGACTAGCACATATGTGCAAGGGGAACCTTTACCTTCCGCAGAATGTATATGAACTGTTCAAATTGAAGGCAAAATAGGAACTATTTAACCCTTTTCTCAATATCAATGTCCTCTTGATTTTGTGTGTTCATATTTTAGCCAATACGGGTAGTCCTCCACTTACGACAGTTCATTTAGTGACCGTTCCAAGTTACAACATCACTGAAAAAAGTGATTTAAGATCGTTTTTCACACTTACGACCATTGTGGCATCTCCATGATCATGTGATCAAAATTCAGATGCTTGGCAACCTGTAGATGTTATGTCTTGGTCATGATGCAAGTTTAAAAAATTTAATTCTTAAAAGTTTAAAAATGGATGGGAAACTAACCAAGGAGGGAAGCAACCTAGAACTAAGGAGAAATTTCCTAACGGTGAGAGCAGTCCACCAATGGAATAGCTTGCCTTCAGGAATTGTGGGTGCTGCATCACTGGAGGCTTTCAAAAAGAGATTGGAGAACTATTTGTCTAAAATGATTATAGGATCTCCTGCTCGAGCAGAGGGTTGGACTAGAAGACCTCCAAGGTCCCTCCCTACTCTATTATTCTGTCACCTTCTTTTATAGTATAGTACAGCCCAGTGGTGAAATTTTTTTTACTACCGGTTCTGTGGGCATGGCTTGGTGGGCGTGGCTTGGTGAGCGGGGCAAGGGAAGGGTACTGCAAAATCTCCATTCCTTCCCCACTCCAGGGGAAGGATAATGCAAAATCTCCATTCCCACCCCACTCCAGAGGGAAGGATAATGCAACATCTCCATTCCCACCCCACTCCAGAGGGAAGGGTATTGCAAAATCTCCATTCCCACCCCACTCTGCGGCCAGCCACAGGCAGTTCTCTGAACTACTCAAAATTTCTACTACCGGTTCTCCAGAACCTGTCAGAACCTGCTGGATTTCACCCCTGGAATAGCCTTTATTGTCATTGTACATCATATATACAACGAAATTGGTTTAGCCTCTCTGGTGCAATCCATAACAGAAAATACAAAACAACATAAATAGTACAGAGAATAATTCAAGTAATTGGGAAAACAAGACTGCTCATACGTTTCCATATGTGTGTGGAGTGATTGTGATTGTGTTTACTACCCATGGGTAGAAGCTGTCTTTAAACCTGTTTGTCCGGCTGGCTATGCTTCGATGTCTTCTGCCCGATGGTAGAAGCGAAAAGAGACACTGGCCAGGGTGTGAATCATCCCTAAATATCTCCCTTACTCTTCTGAAACAGCGAGACCTGGCTATGTTATCTAGCGGTGTTAGAGGGCAACTGATGGTTTCTTGTGCCGAATTGATCACTCTCCGTAGTGCCTTCCTGTCCACAGCAGTTAAACCAGCATACCCAGTGGTGGGATTCAAGTAATTTAACAACCAGTTCTCTGCCCTAATGTTTTCTTCTAACAACCAATTTGCCAAACTGCTCCGAAAGTTAACAACCGGTTCTCCCGAACTGGTGCGAACCGGCTGAATCCCACCACTGAGCATACCATACTGTTATACAGTATGTGAGGACACTTTCTATCGTAGACCGATAGAAAGAGGTCATCAGCCATTGTCCCACCTGATTTTTCCACAGGACTCTGTTGAGCCTTACTAACCACTAGGGACATGTTTTTGTTTTTTTTAATTTGATTTATATGCCGCTCTTCTCCGAAGACTCAGGGCAGCTTACAATGCGTTAAGCAATAGCCTTCATCCTTTTGTATATTTATACAAAGTCAGCTTATTGCCCCCACAATCTGGGTCCTCATTTTACCTACCTTAGAAAGGATGGAAGGCTGAGTCAACCTTGAGCCTTGGCGAGATTCGAACCCTGCAGTAATTGCAGGCAGCTGGTCTTAATAACCAGCTTAATAACAGGGTGCCTTAAACCCCTGTACTACCAAGGCTCTTTGTTGTTTTCCCAGGTGAGATATTGACTAATAAGCACTCCCAAGACTTTAAAAGAGGGAAAACCCTCTCCACACAACCCCCCTCGATATACAGTAGGGCAGGTTCCTCTCTATGCTTCCAGAAATCTATCACCATCTCCTTTTGTCTTACTAGTATTTAGATGTAGGTTGTTTTTTGAACACCATATGGATACCTTCTGGACTTCTTCCCTGTATGTTGATTCGTCCCCTCCAGTTATGAGCCCCAACACCGTTGTGTCGTCTGCAAACTTTATTATGGTGTTAGATGGATTTGAGGATGTGCAGTCATGTGTCTACAGCAAGTACAGGAAGGGGCTGAGCACGCAGGCCTGAGGGGAGCCTGTGCTGAGCTTCAGGGTGGAAGATGTAAAGGAACCAACCCTTTGTCAGCTTCCAAGCTGCCATAAGGAAGGAGAGGAGAGGCTTGAACTTTCACCTACTTAATTCCCCTGAAGAACTGTCTCCACGGAGATGGGATGGGAGGGGGGACATTCCTGTGAACTGACGGAGATGGGATGAGAGAGTGGCTTGGAAGATGGCCAATGAGACGCAGAGAATTGGGAACCGAAAAGAGAGGGTTTTGGGGGGGGGCAAAGTTCAGTGCTAACTGCGCATTGAGTCAGGGTCAGTTCGTTATGCTCAATAAAGAGAAAAATTTCCTCAAAGATCGGGTGTTTGGAAATTCATTTATTTGGAGATAACAACGAAGCTTGACACCTTTACTGTTTGTGGATGGTCCGTCAGGAAGTCTTTGACCCGGTTACAAATGAGGGGAGAGAAATTCAGATCAGTCCTTTTTTCAATGAGAATGCCTGGTAGGTTGGTATTAAAGGCCGAGCTATAGTCTATAAAAAGCATTCTGATATAGTTCCCAGGTTTCTCAATGCAGTATGTAAAGCAGTGGTGACAGCGTTTTCTGTCGACCTGTTGCCTCCATAAGCAAACTGGTGTTGATCAACATTTAGTGGAAGACAGGACCTGAGGCAGGGGTGAAATGCTCCCAGTTTGGACCGGATCGCCTGATCTGGTATTGATTGCGGCGGGTGGTTCGGAGAACCAGTAGCAAAAATCCCTGAGCTCCCCCGCCCTTTTAAAAGCATTTTTTCTACAACCTCTTTGGCTGAAAAAATGCTTTTAAAAGTAAAAAAAAAAAGGCCTCTGATGATCACGTGGCTCAGCTGGGATCGTCAGAGGCTTTTAGAAGCATTTTTTCTACAACCTCTGCAGCTGAATAAGTTGTACAAAAAATGCTTTTAAAAGTTAAAAAATAAAGCCTCTGATGATCGCGTGGCTCAGCTGGGATCGTCAGAGGCTTTTAAAAGCATTTTTTTCTACAACCTCTGCAGCTGAATAAGTTGTAGAAAAAAATGCTTTTAAAAGGCTCTGACGATCCCAGCTGAGTTGCCTGATCATCAGAAGCTTTTAAAAGCATTTTTTTTCTACAACCTCTTCGGCCGAGGAGGTTGTAGAAAAAAAATGCTTTTAAAAGTTTTTTAAAAAAAAAGTTGGCCACGCACACCCAGTCACATTACCCCCCCACACCAAGCCACGCCCACAGAACAGGTAGTAACAAATTTTACATTTCACCACTGCCCTGAGATGTTGTAGAAGCAGTCTTTCAAAGTACTTCATTACTATAGACGTCAGTGCAATGGGTCTATAGCCATTCAGGCTGTTTATGGCTGTTTTCTTCGGAACTGGGATGATTGTGGCTGCTTTCAAGCATGATGGGACTCTAGCCTGTTGCAGGGAGATTTTAAAAATCCTTGTCAGGACCCCTGCTAATTGGTCAGTGCAGGTTTTTACCACTTTCCCCAGCACTCCATCTGGACCTGCAAGCTTTGTTGGGATTTACGGCCTTCAGCACAGCTCTCACTTGATGTTCATGCAGGGTGAGTGGCTGGAGATTAAAGGACCTTTGAGCTAGAGCTATAGAGACAGGCCTTTTAACCTCAAAGCGGGCGAAGAAGCTTTTCAGCTCCTCCATCAGCAGCGCATCAGCGTTGGCTGTTTTCATCGTATTTCCCTTATAATTGGTTAGATGTTGCAACCCCTGCCACACCTGTCTTATTATCTGCCAGGTGCGTCTCTATTTTTCTAATGATCCCTCGCGGGGTGGCATCTGGGCAACTGAATGGAGCTGAGGGTTTACTGGCCAGATGCCCTTCCTGTCGCCAATGCGGAGTTTTGTTCAGGCAGATACATTCTTATTGTGCCCAGAGAGAGAGAGAGAAATATCTGTCTCTACCTAGGATCGAACTCACAGCCTCCTGATTGTGAGGCGAGAGCTCCACCTCTAGGCCACCGCGCCACTCATTCTATTATTCTATGACTCTATAAAATCTTTTTTATATATATAGGAATATGTGCTCGTGCAGCTTCTCCCCTCTTACAAAAGAAAGGAGGAAGAGCAACAGCTTTGTAAAATTAAGTGATACAATGATGTTTTGCACTTTAACAGAAACTCTAATTAACGCAAAGACGAGCCATAGCACCTGTAGACATAAAAGAAGAGACGGACAAGCGTAATGTCATAATTCCTAACTACATGGTTACAAAATAGCAGTAAATCTCAATAATATGCTGCCAATTACAGCCTCTCCTCCATGGGTGGGAAAGCTCCTGGATCCCTTTCAGCCTAAAAAAAGGGAAAGAATAAAACGAAGGCAAAAAAGCAAAAAAAAAAAAAAGATAAAACGAAGCTAGTTTTATTTTATGACAGTATTTAATGAATTGCACCAATAACATGCTCACAGATGCTGTGAGCAACATTTGAATGTTGCAAATGCCCAGGACCAAGAAGGTAGCAGACCAGGGAGGGTATCAAAAGAGAGGCTGAGGAAGTATTTTTGAATTAGATATCATGGAGTCATAATGTTGTAGACATAACGTAGTTAAATAGAAATGACAACTTAGTAATGATATTCCTCCCTCCCTTCTTCCCTCCTTTTCCTTCCTCCCTTCATTCCTTTTTTCCTCCCTTCTTACTTTCCTCCCTCCCTCCCTTCCTTCCATTCTTCCTCCCTCCCTCCCTCAGTTCCTTCCTTCCTTCCTCCCTCCCTCCTTTCCTTCCTTCCTTCTTCCTTCTTCCCTCTCTCCCTCCCTCCTTCCTTCTCTCCCTCCCTCCCTTCCTGCCTCCCTCCCTTCTTTCCTCCCTCTCTTCCTCCTTCCCTCCCTCCCTTCCATTCTTCCTTCCTTCCTCCCTCCCTCCCTCCATTCCTTCTTTCCTCCCTTCCTCCCTTCCCACTTTCTTCCCTCCCTCTCTTTCTTCCTTCCATTCTTCCTCCCTCAGTTCCTTCTTTCCTCCCTTCCTCCTTTCTTTCCTTCCTCCCTCCCTCCCTTCTCCCTTCTTCCCTCTCTCTCTCCCTCCCTTCCTCCCTTCTTTCCTTCCTTTCTTCTTCCCTCCCTTCCTCCCTTCCTTCTTTCCTGAAAATACACTGAGTTAACTTTGCTTTTCTAGAGTTACGCTAAACTAGTTATTTTCTAAATCAACCATCTACGCCATTTTGTGAATGTTCCAGAAATTGTTTTTTATAAAGTTCACATGCTCGTTTTACCGTTCAGAAAAAAAATCCATCCTACTTCCACGCAGCTTTGTCTGGGAATCCTAACTCAACCCTAAATGTGGATTCCTTGAACGAAGCTGAGAAGAGATGATGTGGAGAAACCGCTAAACTCATTTCAGTTAAGATGACCAAGCTGGACCAAACTAGGAAGCCCAGAGGTGAAAGGCTGTTTCTTGATCTACTAAGCTAAAGAAGTAATTTCATTTTTTCCATTAAACAGCGGCAGAGGGAAAGATTGCTGTATGACCGAAAATGCACTGCAAATATCAGGGTTACCAAAAGTCACAAAGAAACCTTTAAAATAATTTAAAGTGGTGATAGGACAAGCAATACATTGAATTTGTACCGAGGCAACAATCATTAACCCTTCACCTTCATTCTAACAGTACTTGGATTAAGAGAAATTGGAGATTGTTGACAATGATTTTGATACTGCAAAACAAGAAATATGACCAAACCCCCCCCCCCCCATACTGCTCTGGAGAACATGTCAGAGTGACTGCTGTCTACTTTATCTTTACTGTGTAGTAGGGAATTTTAGCAATAGCACTTAGACTTATATACTATTTCACAGTGCTTTAGAGTCCTCTCTAAGCAGTTTATATCTTGTGGTCAAACTGGGCTTTTAGAAATAAAAAATACTAACATTAGTGACATCAAAGCACAAGGCTACATAATTTCTGCAATGCACGTAATCTTCGACTTACGACCACAAATGAGCCTCACATTTTGGTTGCTAAGTGAAACATTGGTTCAGTGAATTTTTGCCCCATTTTACGGCCTTTCCTATGAGTTGCAGTGGCACGGTGGTTACAATGCAGTACTGCAGGCTACTTCTGCTGACTGCCGGCTGCCTGCAGTTTGGCAGTTCGATTCTCACCAGTCTCAAGGTTGACTCAGCCTTCCATCCTTCCGAGGTTGGTAAAATGAGGACCCAGATTGTTGGGGGCAGTATGCTGACTCTGTAAATCGCTTAGAGAGGGCTGTAAAGCACTATGAAATGGTATATAAGTCTACGTAAGTGCTATTGCTATTGCTATTCTTGCCACAGTTGTTAAATGAATCACTGAAGTTGTTAAATTAGTAACACAGCTGTTAAGGGAATCTGGCTTGCCTGTTGACTTAGCTTGTTAGAAGTTTGGAAAAGGGGATCATGTGATGCTGGGACCCAGCAACCGTCATAAATATGAGTCATTTGCCAAGCGTTCAAATTTTGATCACATGACCATGGGGATGCTGCAATGGTCATAAGTGTGAAAAATGGTCATAAGTCCCCTTTTTTTAGTGCTGTTGTAACTTTGGTCACTCAATGAAATGTTGTAAGATGAGGACTACCTATATTAAGGTGTGCCTACTTAACAGAATGGCTTTACATTACATTTGAAGGTTAGAGGATGATGATGATGATTCTTTTATTAATTAAACATGAAACTCAGTCAACTGAACACTTAAAAATGTGTCACAAATACGATTGACTGGTGCTAATGGCTGATATGCGTTGCTGCCAGCCTCCTAGGTATCAACCAAGTATCTTCTTAAGATGTACGATGTTCCGAGTCTCACAGTTTTTTGCAGTTCCGCTGGTGTTATTGCAGGAAGATGCAATTTGTTGATGTGTCTTATAAAATTCTTGGACATGATACCAAGTGCCCCGATGACAATGGGTATCACTGTTACACGTTTCATTCATAACTGTGTAGTTTCAATGGCCAGGTCGCGATATTTCATGATTTTCTTCCAGTTCTTTTTCTTCAACTCTGGCATCTCCTGGTACAGCGATATCAATAAATTGTACTCTTTGGCCCTCGACAACCATGATATCTGGCATATTGTGTTCCAAATGATGATCTGTCTATATTTGAAAGTCCCACAAGATCTCCACCATTTCATATTCAACAACTTTTTCCACTTTATGTTCCCATGACTTTTCGGATACAGGTAGGGCATATTTTTAACATAATGACCAGTGGATTAATTTAGCAACTTGATCATGTATTATTGTTATTATTATTATTGTTGTTGTTGTTGTTGTGTTGTTGTTGTTGTTGTTGTTGTTGTTATTATTATTATTATTATTATTATTATTATTATTATTATTATTATTATTATTATTCTGCAGAATTTACTTAAGATGGGAAATATGAACTAGTAAAGCTGGTCACTTGCAATTTATCATGGCTTTGCTATATTTTTTAAAGCACAAAATAAATCCTATAAAATTAAAATGAAACACTCAGGCTAAAATTAATCAGTGGCAGTGATTTATAACAAGCGGCTCAAAGGCAGGGCATAACGGCTCAATACACCAAAAGGAAGACAAAAAAAAAAAACCCTTGTTTACTCAAATTATTTGTTTTCTTCTCTCTAATGAATGTAATTCTAATGTACAGTACAAGTGATAACACTGGCATTTCTTTGAAATGTTGATTCAGTTTAATTATGAAAATCACCAAGGTATTTTTTGCCTGCTCCATCACTCCCTGTACAAGAGTAATCACATCAACATCATTCATTTAATCTTCAAAGAAGACGCCGTTGTCCAAAAAAAGCCTTCAAATAGCTTCATTAGTGCTATTTTTTTTTTGCAGGCAAAAACACTTAGTGAGAAGCAAATGATTTTGAGAGAGAGAGAAAAAACAGTCATTGGATTCTTCTCATTCCTAATCCGCTGGATTGAGTTCATGTTTCCATTTTACGATATTTAAAATAGAATAGAATAGAATTATTTATTGGCCAAGTGTGATTGGACGCACAAGGAATTTGTCTTAGGTGTATATGCTCTCAGTGTATATAAGGAGAATAAAATTCATTCATTGAGAATAAAAAGATACAACACTTAGTGAGAGTCAAGGTTACTAATAAGCTATCAAATCGTACTAGGAAACAAATAAAAACAATATAAATTGAAAGATACAAGCAACATGGTTATAGTAATAAGTGGGAAGAGATAGATACTAGTAAGGAAGAGAAGAATAATAGTAATACAGTCTTAGTAAATTATTTGGCAGTGTTGTGGGAATTAGTTGTTAAGCAGATGGCATTCGGGAAAAAACTTGTGTCTAGTTGTTCTGGTGTGCAGCATCGTTTTGAGGGTAGAAGTTGAAACAATTTATGTCCAGGATGTGAGGGGTCTGTAGATATTTTCACAGTCCTCTTTTTGACTCGTGCAGTATACAGATCCTCAATGGAAGGCAGGTTGATAGCAACTGTTTTTTCTGCGGTTCTAATTATCCATTGAAGTCCGTGTTTGTCTTGTTGGGTTGCAGAGCCAAACCAGACAGTTATAGAGGTGCAGATGACAGACTCTACAGTTCTACAGTTCTACAGTTCCTCTGTAGAACTGAATCAGCAGCTTTTTGGGCAGTTTGAGCTTTCTGAGTTGGTGCAGAAGTAAAAAAAAACTTCCCAAAATTTCATAGGTCGTTGGCAGAGTTTGGGTTAAAAAAAAAATAAGGAAGAAAGTAATCAAGAACTGGGTAATGATCTAAGTAAACATATGCCTTGTGTGTATACCTATGTGCATATAGATATATGCTACTCATCTACAACATATTTAGAATGCAGATATTATACAAAATCTCTCACAAGGAACTGAATATATTTAGGCACTGAGTTATTTTCCAAAACGATGCAAGCAGATTCTGACAGTACATTTACAGTAACATAAATATTTGTTCTAAAAGCAAGCCAAAATTTTGTTCGAGAGATATGGTACAACAGAAGAGAATAACTCAAAGATACATATATGCATCTAGAAATGTATGCACCTTACATTTATAGGCACACTCTGCCTATAAATGTAATCTCCTTGGTAGTTGGTAAAGGAGCTGCTGAAGAGTCTATTCTATTGTATCTGCTAAAGTTTCTGCTCTATCTCAGTAGAGGCTGTAAGGCCAAGGACGAAGTTGCAGCAGAAAGGGACATAAAGCATGAGAATGTTCTGATTTGCCCCCTTATAACTTATTATTTGTTAAAATTGCCATGTTAAGAAGGACTGGCTTCTTTCCTTCCTTCCTTCTTCCTACTTCATCCTACTTAACATTTGAAGGACAGTTGCTGAGTTTCTTGGTCCATAAGGAGAGACAAGACCGGTCTTATATTAATTTTTGCTCCAAAAGACGCATTAGGGCTTATTTTCCGGTTAGGTTTTATTTTGGGGAAAATACGGTACTAAATACATCCATCTGGCTGACAATCTTAACTGGGACTTATTTTGGGGGTAGGGCTTACATTACAAGCATCCTGAAAAGTCATGCTAGGGCTTATTTTCTAGTTGGGTCTTATTTTCATGGAAACAGAGGAAAAGGGGCATGTAATATGTGTATACTATTTAATTATTTTTCACATTTTTTTTCTTTATAAAAAATATGCCATTGAAAAAACCTACCAAGATTCATAATACATAATACAACCTCAGCGTCTATCAGCAATCCAGTGATGCGAATATGAAACTAATACAAATGCACCCATTATTATCCTTAAAAACAAATCTTTTTTCTTTTTTTCTGATGATTTGCATGCAAATGAACTTGCACTGTTGAACTGGGAATGTACCACAGGAGGAATGTAACGCTGGTATGTAACAAGTCAAATATATGTAGGTAAGAGCAAATAGTATTATCCTGCAACACGGTGAATAACGCACAACTTAAGTAGCAATGAATCTTTAAAGAAGAACCTTGTATTTGGGTCTACTGAGAAGGGCTTAGTCTCGCTCGCTCATTTTCATTAACCAATATTCAGCATATGGAGAATTTTTCTCCCTCTAAATTTGAAGAGGAAATGCCTCTTCAGTTGAACTGGACAATAATGCTTCACCTTTATGATTATCCTCTTTTCTGCCTTCTTCTCTCTCCTCATAAAATATTTAGCATTCTCTTGAATGGCCAGTCTGATTACCCTTACATGCCTTTTCAGATTTGCTGATGATGTCACAGAAATGTTAAACCAATTATGTTAAGTTAGCGCCTCCATTCTGCTTGACCCATTGACCCAGGAGCCTTTAGGACAGCACGGCATGTATTTTGCTGAAAGGCCCACAAGAAATGAGCCTAAGGTACACTTTTGAAAACATCCTCTATTAATTCTGCACATATTGAAATGTGAACATAAGTCCATGAGACGTTGGTTCCATGGTCTGAGATGGAGAAGGAGCTATCAGGAGATATGAAAAGGGATCATGTTATTATAAACGAAAAATGAAAAGATGAAAGAAAGAGGGGGGGAGGGAAGAATAAGCTGTATGTTTTGTATGTGTACATTTTCATTCACACAATATTAGAGAGAATCAGCAAATTAATCAACTAAACTCAAGGAATTTATTGGTTTACCTATGTACTAATGCTGATGTTCTAGCATATTTTTCCCCTTCATTGTAGAAGAGATTTTAAAATTTTAATCATGAGTTTTATTTATGTTTTCATCAATTACCGTATTTTTTGGAGTATAAGATGCATCTTTTTCCCCCAAAAAAGTGGATGAAAATCTGGGTACGTCTTATACTCCGAATGTAGCCCCACCCAGCTTCTCAAACGGAGGTTTCAGAGGCTGAAAAAAGCATCAGAAAAGAAGCTTCAGAAAAGAAGCCCCCAAATAGAGCTTCAGAAAAGAAGCCCTCCAAACAGAGCTTCAGAGGCTTTTTTTCTGAAGCTCTGTTTCAGAGGCTTTCAGAGGCAGAAAAAAAAGCCAAAAAAAAAAAAAAAAGCAAGGCACAGAGCTCACTACCAACAAACCTGTTGTTAAAATTCACCTCTGGGAACAGCTGATTGGGGGTATTCTAGGAGGCCAATCCACCCGCCAATCAGCTTTTTTCTTATTTTCCTCCCCAAAAATTAAGGTGTGTCTTATACTCTGGTGTGTCTTATACCCCGAAAAATACGGTAAGCATGATAAGATGGCTTATTTCTAGAAAATGCCTTTAATTTTAATTTAGTTCTCCCACGCTTATTTTGCTACTGGAAAAGCACATTTATATTGATTGGTAATTTGCAGGTTTACATAAATATTATACTTCTATTAGTTCATGTGTTTATATTCTAATGATTTCGGATCCAGTAATTTAAAGCACTGCTATCTGTACACCCATGCAGAAAGCTTTCCATTTCCCTGCATATACTGTATTCCCATCCCACACGTGATTATTACAAGAATTAGGAGTCCTGTTGAAGAAAGTAATTAGTGACCGGATTGTAGGTCTAATTATCTTTAATAAAACGTTTCAAATTGATTGTGAATAATATAATTATGAATCTTTTTAAAATTAATTTGTGTTGATTTAAGTCATCCTTGCACAACCTGGGGCTATCCAGATGTGTTAAACCACAAGGACTGGTGAATTGAAGCTGAATCACCAGTCCGTGACCCTGACAATATACTCGGTGTTATGAAACTCTGATAATTTTTTTAAGGATGATGGATGGCATTCAGCTCCAAAGGAAAGGATAGCTACATTGGTCGCAAGAAGGCAAATCAAAGTGGAAACATAAGCAAAAAGATCCTTAGCACTCTCTGAGCTTGCTTGTTTGCTTATAGACATTTCATTACCCAAACTAGGTAACCTCATCAATGCATCCAACCTTGAACCACAAATGTTCTCTTTTATTGACAAGCAAAAAGATGTTGGTGCGAGTTTTTAGAAACAGAGGATTGTGATGTCTTTTTTCTGAAGCCTCTGCTGGACATCACCTCTTCCATATAATTTTTAAGGAGGATGGAGCTCTGACTTCCTTTGCATTTACTCACCCTACCTTGAAGGCCCTTTTAACACTAATTATGATTTAACTAAAAAAAGGGGGGGGGAAGGAACGTGGTGGCTCAGTGGCTAAGACACTGAGCCTGTCGATTGAAGGGTCGGCAGTTCAGCATTTCAAATCCCTAGTGCTGTGTAACAGGGTGACTCCCGTTACTTCTCCCAGCTTCTGCCAACCTAGCAGTTCGAAAGCACATAAAAAAATGCAAGTAGAAAAATAGGGACCACCTTTGGTGGGAAGGTAACAGCGTGCTGTGCACCTTTGGGGCTTAGTCATGCCGGCCACATGACCACAGAGACATCTTCGGACAGCGCTGGCTCTTTGGCTTTGAAACGGAGATGAGCACCACCCCCTAGAGTCAGGAACGACTAGCACATATGTGCAAGGGGAACCTTTACCTTTACCTTAAAAGAAGAAAAATCCCAGTTCAATAAGTACAGCTTTTCTATGGCAGTTCTGAGCAGCTATTCATGGTGCTGAAATTTTCAAGGTTACGCTCTCCAGAGAGTTCTTACAACTCGAATTATACAGTGTTGTGGGATGGGGAGAGTTCCATTGGTTTCCATGGGACTTGCCTAACCACAAAGTAAAATAAACAATGCATTTCCATTTCTGTTCCTGACCAAGAAAAAAAAAATCAAACACAAATTTAGTAGACTTCAGTAAGGTTGAACTGAAATAACTTCTCATAAAAAGGTACTTATTACAGATGACAAGGATGTGATTGTGCTTCATTTTATTTAACAAATAGTGAAGAGGTAGCAAAGAAACCTGAGTAGTAGGTGGGGGCATACAAGGTAAAAAAACCAACAACAATCTCACTAGTGATGGGTTGCCCCCGGTTCGCACCGGTTCTATAGAACCGGTAGTAAAACCGGCAGGAGGCTCCACCCACTGACCTTGATGTCATCAAAATGTTTCTGCACATGTGTAGAAGCTTCTGCGTGAGCGACGCGAGCGCATGCATGTGGCCCCACTGCGAACCAGTAGTAAAGGTAAGTAGAACCCACCCCTGAATCTCACTGGTGGGGGGCCCGGCCCTATGGAATGAACTGCCCCCAGACATACGAAGGATCCCTGACCTCCGTGCCTTCCATCGCGCTCTGAAGACCCTATTATTCCAGCAAGCTGGATTGACAGGATAAAGGTTTTTTAAATTGGGTTTTGATAGGAGTTTTAAAATGATCTTAGTTGGATGTTTTAAATTCAGCCGAATGATTGAATTATTTTAATAAGCTTTTAATTTTTGTTGTACATTGTTTTTATCGTGGCTGTTCACCGCCCTGAGTCCCTCGGGAGAAGGGCGATATACAAATATAATAAACTAAACTAAACTAACTAAACTGGTAATGCATGAGGTGCTTGGCTTCCCCCATACTTTTTTCCAGAGCAACTATTCAACCTGAGCAAAAGGTAGATTGCTTTAAACAATAATTTTTTTTCCCACATTTAATACTTGGGCCTAGATCTTTAAAATCCTACAAACAGTGAAAATGTTTGGAGGAAAAGCAATAACCCAAGAATATTTTACAATGATTTTAGACTCAACTAGCTAAGAAAGCACAGGTTATAAATACCAAAAGTGCTTTTTCAAGGGGCAACTGGACTTTCTGGTTTTTCTTTGAAGACGTTTCGCTTCTCATCCAAGAAGCTTCTTCTGCTCAGAGCTGAAAAAACTTCTTGGATGAGAAGCAAAACGTCTTCAAAGAAAAACCAGAAAATCCAGTTGCCTCTTGAAAAAGCGCCTTTAGGACAACTATGACCTGGATGACTGAGAATCTCCATAGACATTTAGCGACACATTTAGCGTCGATAGATAGATAGATAGATAGATAGATAGATAGATAGATAGATAGATAGATAGATAGATAGATAGATAGATGATAGACAGACAGGCAGACAGACAGACAGACAGACAGACAATGATATGTAACTAACAATAATACAGGTAGTTCTCGACTTAAACAGTACACTTACTGACTGTTCAAAGTTACAACAGCACTGGAAAAAAGTGACTTATGGCCATTTTTCACACTTAACGACCATTGCAGCATCCCCATGGTCACATAATTTACACATTTAAAACAGTTGCAATGTCCCAGGGTCACGTGATTTGGCGTCCCCTTTGGCGACCTTCATTCACAAGCAAAGTCAATGGGGGAAACTGGCTTCCCTCAAGAACCGTGTCAAATGACTTAACTGCAGTGATTCGCTTAACAAATATGGCCAAAAAAATGTCGTAAAATGGGACAAGCTCGCTTAACCAATGTTTCGCTTAGCAACATAAATTTTGGGCTCCGTTGTGGTCATAACCCGAGGACTACCCGCATCAGAAATTTGGAAGTCCCAAATATTCTATCGCTAAAATTAGGGCAGTGCTGAGTTACAGCCTTTAAATTTTGTGTGTGTGTGTATTTAAACTTCAGTGCAGGAGCACTGATTTCAATAGAGCTCCTAAGCCTGAGGGTCAACCCTGCGGTAATGTTATACTCATTTGCTCTTTCTTTAAGGTGCTAATCTTCAACTGGGCTGAGCTAATTAGGTTGGCTTAATAATATTACACGATGGGGTCCCTAGTCAAAATATATTTTCCTCAGGGAATCCTCACCAATGAAACCCATGGCATTAGATCTGAGCCCAAGTCCCTTCAGAATTGGGAAACCATTCACTCTTGACGTTTCATCCATTTCCCATCTGATGCTGGTAGGGAAACTCCCACTTAATTTAAGAGAGTTGGATTACACCCAGGAGAAAACCTGCCTTTTGCATAAGGAAATGGGTTCCCCCTTGATTGAAGAATTGATGTTTTTTAAACCCCCCCCCATATATAGAGATAGATAGATAGATAGATAGATAGATAGATAGATAGATAGATAGATAGATTATATAGATAGATTTAGAGATAGATTATAGATAGATAGATAGATAGATAGATAGATAGATAGATAGATAGATAGATAGATAGATAGATAGATAGATAGATAGATATGAGAGAGAGAGAGATGATAGATAGATAGATAGATAGATAGATGATAGATAGATAGATAGATAGATAGATAGATAGATAGATAGATAGATAGATAGATATGAGAGGGTGGAGAGAGAGAGAACCAGAAAATAACCTTAACTAACAACCTTAGTTCCTGAAACACTGGGTTTTAAGGATGAATTGGATATTTACGCTTGGATCATTTATGTTTTAAATGCACTGTTTTGTTTCGATTCCCTCTCCCTCCCACCCTCCTCCTGAAAATAGTGAATAAGGGTAAGTCACAGACTGAGTTCCTTTGCAAAGCAAGGATTCTATTCTATGCACATTTTAATCACCTGATATTTAAAATAGACATTTCCATCTAAAATCCAATCAGAAACGAACGCCCTCTCTCAAGGCGTTAAACGTTCCTCTCCATTTTGCATTTGTAAACTGGGAGGAATAAATGTGACTTCTGGATACCAAGAGGTCAAGTACGGCTGCTCAAATATTTTTCTTACAAAATGACGGATTTATTAGACAAATAAGTAGCCCGGCTGATGCAAAACCCCCAGTGATTGAATTTTGACGTTGAGTCAACAACAACTCCGACTACATCAGTGCTCCAAGATTTAGTTATGATGGTAGAGATTACTGAACAAATAGGAGGCAGAAATGAATACAGATTTCCTAGGATGCATCCCTGGCAGTTTTCTCCTTGACATTCTCCTCCATATGCTACCCCCATTCGTGAGGTATTCTAATTAAAGGACCAGGCGAGGACTTCAAATTTTATAAAAACTTTTAAATAAGGAGAGAGTGCTTGTGTACATGCAAAAGTGTGCATGAGAGTGAGTCATATATGTGTGAGGGGGATATGGATATGTGTATATATAAATCCTATACATATATTTTCTAAATGCAGATATATACATACATACATACATACATACATACATACATACATACATACATACATGGATGGATGTAGATGTAGATGTAGATGTAGATGTAGATGTAGATGTAGATGTAGATAGATATAGATAGATAGATAGTTTCCCCCAAAATAAAACATCCCCTGATAATAAGCCCAATTGGGCTTTTGAGCGCATGGCAATAAGACCAAGTGCTTATTTCAGGGTTCAAAAAAATATAAGACCGGGTCTTATTTTTGGGGAAACACTGCATATAACTATATAAGTATATGGATATGAATATGGATATGGATATATCCTAGAACAATACTTTTTCTAAATGCAGGTATCATTCTAGGAATATATATAACTATATATAACTACAGTATATATCTATATGGATATGGATATGGATAGGTATGGGTATGTATATATCCTAAAACAATACCTTTTCAAATGCAGGTATTATTCTACGAATATAACTACCAACTATATGGATATGGATATATCCTAAAACTGGGGTACCTTTTCTAAAAGCAGGAGATTTTAGATAGATAGACAGACAGACAGACAGACAGACAGACAGAAGATAGATAGATGATAGATAGATAGATAGATAGATAGATAGATAGATAGATAGATAGATAGATAATGTGTATGTATGTGTGTATGTGTGTATATGTGTATGTGTATGTGTATGTGTATGTATATGTATATGTATATGTATATGTATATGTATATGTATATGTATGTATTTAATTGTATTTAATTGGCATAACAAGGCTAAAAAGAAAGGAAAAGAGTCATTTTAGGTTCCAACCCCTTTTTTTTGCATCTTGCCCAGTCAAAAAAAAAAAACACCTCACACTTTATGTTCCTGTTTCCGTTAAAATAAATAAATTGGGAAGGGTATGTATCGTAATTTAATTTCCTTGCAATTAAATCATTGGGATGTTTTCGTGTTCAGACCAACATCCTCTCCCTTTTCCCGAAGCTCCTCCCCCTTGACAAAAGTTCGGGATATTTGGTAGCATCCTCGGTTGGGTCGGTGGCGAGGTGGCGGGGAGCTGGCCAGGGTTCTGAAAATCACCTTGAGGAGCGGGGATATAGCCATGTTCTCCTTGCTCCGTTTCTCGGAGCTCTTGGCGAGTTACTTTTACTTGCTAATCAGGACGGGTGGCTTAATAATTGAGAATACGTTTAAGCATAAAGCAGAGCATTTCTAATCTTTTCATGGGTAAAGGGACTAATGCACACCTGCTGTGAGAGCCCTTCTTTTTTGTTTACTCTCTGTGTTACTTCAACCCCCAAGCTGGACCTCATACCTCCAATTACATTTGAACCATACTGCAGAGAAATAAGCACGCATCTTAAGATACTATGGGGTTTTTTTTCCCCTGATATAAATTTACCCTTTCCTTTTGATGGCCGTTGACTTTAATGTTATTGCTTTTATCGCGATGAAAAAGAGACACTAAAATTTAAACCAAGTCCCTTCAACCTTTTTGGTTTTCTAGTCAAAAGTAGGCTGGACAAGCTGGGAAGCATTTTCCAAAGTGATCATGGTTATAACTAGGAAAATAATTGAATCGCTTTCTGATCAGAAGTGTTTAGCATGGAATTCACTTGAGCAGCCTGGATTTTGGATTCATGCAAATTCATTTCATTTCAAATGGTAAGTACTGTGTGTTAAAGAGGAGGAGGAGGAGGAGGAGGAGGAGGAGGAGGAGGAGGAGGAGGAGGAGGAGGAGGAGGAAAACACTTTGATTAGTCACTTATTAATTGCTTGATTTCTTCAGACTGCACAGTCTAACACAACTACTTTTTTCCTTTAAAAAAAAGTACTAAGATCTGCTTTGAGATAAGTGTTATGCAGAGCAATATAATTTTCTACTCAGGTAATATATTTATCATCAGGATATAAGTTGCCTCTAAAAACAATAACCTAAATATCCTTCAAATTAAGTATTTTGGAGATCTAGCAGCAATTCTTGCTTTAAAGATATGCCTGTGTTGATGTTAAGATCCTTGGTCATAGCCTATTTAGGATGCAAAGGTTGAATTCATTGGAGGGGGGCCTTGAAGGGGGGCATCCTGTCAAATTAAAGTGAGCTTTCTTGTCTTGCCTGCTTCCAGCAAATAACTTGCAGAACCTAATAAATCCAGATGGAGTCCCTCATATAGCCTGGTGCCGAAATAATAATTGTCCTGCTTTGTTTCATGTCAGAGGGCTCTTTGGCTCATCTGTCATGAAACCAATTTCACTTTATTTACATCCATTTGCTAGTTTAATTACTGGGCTGATGAATTGCCTGAAGGAATTAAGTTATGATTCTTTGAAAACCTGAAGCGACAGATATATGGGGTTACCTTTTCACTGGAGGGTGAGGAGTGAATGTGGAGCCTGGGTCAGGGATCAAAATTTGAAGGGGGTGGGAAAAAAAGAGAGAGAAAAGGAAAGGAAAGGAAAGGGAGAGGGACAGAGAGAAGGAAAAAGAAAGAGAGAATATATATCCATATCCATATACACGCATGTACACACAGAGAGAAAGAGGGAGCAATAATAGATTGATAGATAGGTGATAGATAAATCAATAGATTCAGAGATAGAAATAGACAGAAAGAGATAGAGAGGGAAAGGGAGAGAGAGGGGGAAAGGGAGAGGGAGAGGGGAGAGGAGAGAGGGAGAGGAGAGAGAGAATGAAAATGAGAATGAATAAGTGAGCAATAGATGCCTTCCCATAATAAAAAGGAAACTGGATGTGCAATTGTGGTTGTAGCACCCTGCTGTTTATTGGATCTCATCCTATATTTATTTCCACGATCTGAAACATTGCTTGAGGATACTTGGGAAGCCTCACAGAATTGGCCAGGTTGCATCAAATGTTCATTAAAGGAAACATATGCTTAAAGACGAGCACCACAGAACTCCTTGCTAATCGTGCCACAGACCAGAAATAATTTATCATTGCAGAGCGAGGAGGAGGGGTGAGTGATGTGTGTGCTGTAAGATTGGCTGTGTAGACCATTGGCTTATGTTGCCTGCACAACAAAGGTGAACATTGCACAAAGCAAGCAAGGACAGGATGACCTGACTTCTCGATTCTTGAAGGTTTTGGCGGTCTCTGGCACCAAGCCCTTCTGAACGTATATGGTGAATGGGTTTCATTTTTTTGGAGAAAATGCTAAATGTTGAGTCACCGAGGAAGAGAGAATTCAGTCCAGCACTGAAGGGATACCTTGGCTCCAGAAATGAAGTTCTTTGCGCTCAAATCCATTGACGAAAAGAGAGGATGTGATTCAGAGAAGCTCAGCAATTCCATGTCTCAGATGTTTTCAGTGGAAGATAAAAATGGAATTTTTCAAAGTGTTTCTTGGCATGTTTACTAAAAAGTAAGTTTTGGTTTTTTCCAAGAGGGCTTTCTTTCTTCACCTTTGCCCGAGATTGTGACCTCCAAGGTTTGAAATCAATTGTGCCTACCTTGTGATATAACTATCGAGGTGTATGTACACACACTCACACATACACACACTTACTTAAAACTTTTATCCCAGTTTCCTTAATCCCAATCTATGAAGCGTTTTCAGTTTCTGTTGAAAATAGGGCAGTTGGATGCATCCACAACTTTAATCAGAACAAGAAAATTATCCCATTTGGTCTTGTATATATTAGGATGTTCTTTTTTTAATGTTGAATAATTATTTTTTCCTTGGTTTTTTTTCCCCCACTACCCAGAGTCACTTTGTTTGAGTTGGGTGGCCTTATAAATCCAATAAATAAGAAATTCAGTATGGCTGCCTCAACTCATTTACTTGAGGGCAAGCCTTGATTAAATCAATAGGGTTTGTTTCTGGATAGGTATGTATAGGAAAGAATGTTTTCCCCCCCTGAAATCCAAACTTACAGTATATATATTTGGGGAAGCGAAGGTTTACTGAGAAATGTTTTCTATCAATGTGTCTAAATCTAGGTACATCTTTATAGCTGGTAAGCTTATTTCCAAAGTTGGGGTGCAGTTGACCTCTCTCACTTAAAATGTGGCACCTGTATTCTGAATTGAGTCTGAGTCAGCAGGAAAAATCAACAGAACATGCCCAGAAATGTTTTTCACGGGTATCAAAAAATTTAAAATATAGAGCTCATTTTGTAACTTGCAACTTAAATGTGAATATTTAAAGGAAATTTAAATATTCTAAAAACAATTTATCATTAACCTAGACAGATATGATAGTGATAGATGATAGATAGATGATAGGTAGGTAGGTAAGTAGGTAGGTAGATACAGACAGACAGACAGAAGACAGATTTCAGAGAGATGTAGACATAGATGATAGATGAGATAGGTAGATGGTAGATAGATAGATAGATAGATAGATAGATAGATAGATAGATAGATAGATAGATAGATAGATAGATAGATAACAGAGAGATGTAGAGGTAGATAGATGAGATACATACATACATAGATGGATAATATATATAATGATAGATATACTCTAGATAAATGATAGATATACATAGATGAATAGAGAGGGGGATGATAGAGAGATGTAGAGATTAGATAAATATAGATATGGATGGATGGATGGATATATAGATGATAGATAGATAGATAGATAGATAGATAGATAGATAGATAGATAGATAGATAGATATGATAGATAACAGAGAGATGTAGAAATAGATGAGTTACATACATACATACATAGATAATATATATAATGATATACTCTAGATAGATGGTAGATATGGAGAGAGAGAGAGAGATGATGATGAGGATGATGATGATGATGATGATAGAGAGATGTCGTGACAGCTAGATATCCCCTTCATCCAATGAGATATACAGCTGCCTTTTACAAGGAAACCTCTCAACTTCTGTTGACTAACTAAATATTCTGCTTGGGTTACAGCCAGCATCAGCTGTCTTTCCATTCGGAGTAGTTTTTGTACCTATTTTTTTTTCTTTTTCTTTTTCTTTTTTTTCAATTTACGAGATGGAAGGAGGAGAGAAGAAAAAAGGAAAAGAGAAAATCCGAGTAACACGGGGGTATGGTTTGAAAGCCTTCCTTCCCTCCCTCTCCCGCCTCCCCTTTCCCCCTTTTTCTCTTCTCCCTTTGATTAATAGATCCATGTGGCTAACGGCCTGACATATGGTGTGCGAAGCAGCTTGAGACGCTACCTTAGGCATCCCCTACGGCCATTAACATATTAGAGGCTTCTGTGCAGTCAGACAGTCAGACTTCATCTCCAGCCCAGCACAGGAAGGCTAAACCCCAGAGCTGTTGGATGCAGGTTTTCAATAATGCATCAGGCTCCCCCGTTCTAAGGGAGCTGTTCTTGGTGCTGAAGCTCAAGTGCGACCAACTAATCAGCTCAGGCAACAAAGAGCCACCAAGGTTTCATAAACCAGGGAGGAAAGGGAGGGTCGCCCACCCGCGTATGCATGCTTATGCATGTGTGCATTATTGGGAGTGTTATGGACCAGCCAACGATTTGCATAACTGCATATAAATACCATATCCACACTGACTCTGAACTGTCTTTCATATCTGGCTTGAGTAAACATCTATGTTAGATATACAGTTGATGTGTTGCCTCTCTGTCTAAATAGGGAGACTAGAGGAACAGAAATCTGGGACTATGTCAGAAAGGAAGGAAAGAAGGAAGGAAGGAAGGAAGGAAGGAAGGAAGGAAGGAAGGAAGGAAGGAAGGAAGGAAGGACTATCCGTAATTCTACCTGAAATGTCCAGTTCGGAAAGAAACACGTAGTAGAGAGAGCATTTCTTGGTGTTTAAAATAATTATTTTTCCGAAATCAAAAGGAACAAAAGGAACAAAACAGACACCATAGGAAGATAGGTGAGTAAAATAAGGATAAATCTGCTCATGCGCTCTATACATAAATGGGAATATAGGAATATTCTTTATTGGCCAAGTGTGATTAGACCCACGAGGAATTTGTCTCCAGTGCTTAAGCACTCAGTGTACATAGAAACAACAACAGAGTGGTAAATTGGAGGTCATAAATCATAAGATCCAATCATAAATTGTAAGATCCAAACAAGTGATAAATCATAAGATACTAATAGGAGAAAGTAGTAGGAAAGAGGAGAAAGAGGAGAAGATGAGAAGGATGAGAAGATAAGATGAGAAGATGTCTTCTCACTATATTACCCAACGTATTTGTTCTCTCGATATTTGCTAAGGGTGAAGTATAAGCCAAACCAACACAAAATCTTTACATGTAGATCTACAAGCATTAAAACTACTTCTTTGGATCCATTTTGCAGTTCCTGGCTTCTCTGTCCAATCCACATTGATTGCTTATGGTAAAGGCCTCAGGTTTCAGCCTTGTTAAGTCAACATGATGTAGCTTAAGTCCTGAGGCATCAATAGAATATAATAGAATTCTTTATTGGCCAAGTGTGATTGGACACACAAGGAATTTGTCTTGGTGCATACGTTCTCGTTGTATCAACTGTAGCTTTCTCACTATAGACATAAACATTACAAATGCTGCAATTACAATGTTGGTAGTTACGATTAGAAATGTACGTGTAAGTATATTTACAGTGTGTAGCACATCAACATGCTGTGTTTCCCCAAAAATGAGACCTGTCTTATATATATTTTTTGCCACCAAAAAAGGCACCAGGACTTATTTTCAGGGGGGTTCTTCCCAGGAGTGAAATCTACTTATCTTCCCTACCGGCTCAGAAGTGCTCGCACAGGCACACATCACATGCATGCACAGACACTCTGTGCATGCACAAACCCTTCTGCGCATGTGCAGAGGGTAAAAAAACAGGTTACTTCCTGGTTAAAACCAGAAAGTAACGACGACCAGGTGGGTGAGCGGAGCCTCATGCTGCCATCGCTACCGGTTCTCCGAACCACCCACCGCCATCGCTACCAGTTTGGCTGAACCAGTCCGAACTGGTAGCATTTCACCCTTGGTTCTTCCACTGACTCACTTCACTTGTATGCATCACCCCCGCCCCGGCCTCCTTTTTGCTGTCATAGGCCTTCAGAAACTTCTTCTGTGGCTGGCAAGGCTTCCCTGAAAGCCTCTGCAGCTGATAACAGAGCTCTGGATCAATCCGGAGCTCTGTTATCAGCTACAGAGGCCTTTAGGAAAGCCTTGCCAGGTGCAGAAAAAATGGGCCAGCAAGGCAGGTGTCGTGGTGTGCGAGGCCTGGCTGCCACTGTCCGAAGGTAAGTAGTAGGGCAGCTCCACCACCTCCCCATTGGTACCCTAGCTTAATTTTTACCTGTGCATCCTGGAGTGGGCGGGGTCTTAATTAGGGCTTATTTTGGGGGTAGGGCTTATATTGGGCACAGATGTAAAGATCAAGCTAGGACTTACTTTCTGCGTAGGTCATATTTTTGGGGAAACGCGGTCAGTCAAAAGGTTTTGCTACATCAATTTCCTGTTTTCCCTATACTGGCCATCTTGAATGACTTGGCGGCTTAGCGTATCCTGTGAAACCACGACCATAGTAAATAGCCGATAAAACAGAGGAACAGAGTGGAGAAAGTTTCTAGAAAATCTTGCTGATACCGAGGCATTTTATACAGTGCATGAAATACAAGAGAGAAAGTTGTTCCACTTTTCCCTTGACAAACAAGCATGTGCTTTTTTTTTTTCCTGTAGGTCAATGAATATACACGCCTAATTTAACTCTAATACTTCTAAAACAAGGCTGTACAACCTGACCTTCCTTCAAATCCTTGGGGCAGGTCCTCTTTCCTTTTCCCAAAGTTGCCGCCAGAGTTTACATTTTTAATATGACCGAATGGAGGAAGCATTTAAAGAAACAAGGCAGTAATCATATTAGGCTTGGTTCCTGGGGACTTCTCGGATATGTTTGGGCAATTCTCTTGACGGGGTTGGCGAAACGGTGGGTTCTTGGTGTTCTTGAAGCATGCTTTTTCTTGGCTTTTCTCAAGGAGAGTTTCTATCCCAGAGCTATAATTACACTCAACAATGAACTAAAGGGCCACCATCAGCGAGCTGTTGGACAGTATTACTTGGTCTGTTGTGTGGATGTTTGGGTGGTTTAGGGGTGGGGAATTGTGGTGGGTGGGAGTGTGTTTGGGGATTGTCATGTGTGTTGGACTTGGTCTTTGGGTGTTAAGTGAATTTCATTGTATGGGTATACTGTGTATACACATACAATGACAATAAAGTAATTATTATTAAGGAGGGAACCAACTTAGAACTAAGGAGAAATTTCTCGACAGTGGAACGACTTCTCTCCAGAAGTTGTGGCTGCTCCAACACTAGAGGTTTTTTAAAAAGAGATTCATGAACAGGGGTTTGGACTAGAAGACCTCCAAGGTCCCTTCCCGCTGTTATTCTGTTACGATCAGCTCAGATCAGTGGTGGAATTCAAATATTTTTTACTACTGGTTCTTTGGGCATAGCTTGATGGGCGTGGTGTGGCTTGGTGGATGTGGCTTGGTGGGCGTGGCAGGGGAAGGATATTGCAAAATCTCCATTCCCTCCCCACTCTGGGGCCAGCCAGAGGTGGTATTTGCCAGTTCTCCGAACTACTCAAAATTTCACTACCTGTTCTCCAGAACCTGTCAAAAGCTGCGGAATAGCGCCCCTGACTCAGATGCTTCCTTATCTAGCTTGTAATGAAATGTCTACAAAAGAAAAAGAAAACTCAGAGAAGACCAAGAATCAAAACATGAATATATATACTCTTCACTATTAATTATTGTTCTGAGATTTTTCCCCCCTAACCTGACAACTTAGAATTCTCTAGTGGGATCCCATATAAGAATTCAGCAGGGCCAACCTTGTTCAGCTTTGAAGATCAGACAATATCAGCTATGTGCAATCACCTGCTGAAGCCATGATAATAATAATGTTTAATGAACATAGTTATAATTAAAGTAGATTTAATCTGTCCAGTGCACCTAGTTTTGGCAGTGTAACCTCCTCTCACGCCAGTCAAAGGCAGACCAAACAAACTGATCACAAACCTGATATGGACATTTGCTACAACTTTAAATTATCTCTATGCTACATCCAGCCAGAGATTTCTGAATATTCCTCAGCATTTCTTTTCCTCCATCTATTAAGTCAGTGGTCTCCAACCTTTCCAGCTCTGTGGACCAGTGGCAGCAGGCTTCACATGCTCACCCACTGCTTACACAGACTGGTTCCCAACAGATCATGGACTGGTACCAGGCTGCAGACCAGGGATTGGAAGTGAATTGTTCAGGCGCTAATTAGAGTAGAGTAGAGTAGAGTAGAGTAGAGTAGAGTAGAGTAGAGTAGAGTAGAGTAGAGTAGAGAGTAGAGAGTAGAATAGAGAGTTGGGTAGGGTAGAGTAGGGTAGGGTAGGGTAGGGTAGGGTAGAGTAGAATAGAATAGAATAGAATAGAATAGAATAGAATAGAATAGAATAGAATAGAATAGAATAGAATAGAATAGAATAGAATAGAATAGAATAGAATAGAATAGAATAGGAGTAACAGAGTTGGAAGGTACCTTGGAGGTCTTCTAGTCCAACCCCCTGCTCAGGCAGGAAACTCTGTACCATTTCAGACAAATGGTTGTCCAATCTCTTCTTAAAAACTTCCAGTATTGGAGCATTCACAACTTCTGGAGGCAAGTTGTTCCACTCATTAATTGTCCTTAATGTCAGAAAATTTCTCCTTAGTTCTAGGTTGCTTCTCTCCTTGATTAGTTTCCATCCATTGCTTCTTGTCCTGCCTTCAGGTGCTTTGGGGAATAGATTGACCCCCTCTTTTTTGTGGCAGCTCCTGAGATATTGGAACATTGCTATGTCATCCCAGTCCTTCTTTTCATCAAACTAGACATATCCAGTTCCAGCAACCGTTCTTCATATGTTTTAGCCTCCAGTCTCCTCATCATCTTTGTTGCTCTTCTCTGCACTCTTTCTAGAGTCTCCACATCTTTTTTACATCGTGGCGACCAAAACTGGATGCAGTATTCCAAGTGTGGCCTTACCAAGGCATTGTAAAGTGGAATAAACACTTCACATGATCTTGATTCTATCCCTCTGTTAATGCAGTCTAGAACTGCTCCAGAAGCATTTCCAGATAATGAGGTTCTCTGTTTTGCTTCCAAGATAAATTCTGTCTCCTACTCCAATAGTTCTTCAGATGGACATACTTGGTGCTCATATTTATTCCCGCCCCCCAAACAACAATCTTACAAAGCAAGTTTATGGCTACCAGAGAATAAAGGTAAAGGTAAAGGTTCCCCTCGCACATATGTGCTAGTTGTTCCAGACTCTAGGGGGCGGTGCTCATCTCCGTTTCAAAGCCAAAGAGCCAGTGCTGTCCGAAGATGTCTCCATGGTCATGTGGCCAGCATGACTAAATGCCAAAGGCGCACGGAATGCTGTTACCTTCCCACCAAAGGTGGTTCCTCTTTTTCTACTTACATTTTTTTACGTGCTTTCGAACTGCTAGGTTGGCAGAAGCTGGGACAAGTAACGGGATCTCACCCTGTTACGCGGCACTAGGGCTTTGAACCGCTAAACTGCTGACCATTCGATCGACAAGCTCAGCGTCTTAGCCACTGAGCCACTGCATCCTTTAACCAGAGAATGGCTGACCCCAAATCACCCAGTGAGTTTTCACGGCTGAGAGTAAAAAGTAGAACCCAGGTCTCTCCCTCCTTATCCAGTACTTTAGCCACTATATCAAACAATCTGGTACACGTGTGAATCTGTCTGTATAAAGGACAAAGAGTTTTGTTTACAGTCTCTTAAAGACAAAGGCGTATATTATAATGGAAATGTTTGGAAATCCGCTTCTGCCTTCCTCTTAATGATACAAAAAAATGATACAAAAAATAATAATAATACAGAGAAGCAGTATTACTAACTGAAAAGCAATATTGTTTGCTGAGATAGTGCCCCACCTTCAGGCTAAACTTTGAAACAGGTTTTTTTTAACTCCATTTCAAAACATTTTTCAGTGTCTGTTGTCTTTCCACAAATTCCTGAGAAAAGCCTAACAATGACCCTCTCAGAAGACTCTCCTACTCTACCCTGCCTCCAATGTATCTAGAAGGCTTGTAGAAACCTAGGAGTGACTTATCCATGCAGTTCGACACATATCACACTTTTTTCTCACATTTTAGGCTTCTCAAGCATCTTTTAATTAGCTATGGCAAATCTAGATAGCTTACGAAAAAGCAGAGATATCACCCTGCCAACAAAAGTGTGTATAGTCAAGGCTATGGTTTTCCCAGTTGTAATGGATGGCTGTGAAAGTTGGACTATAAGAAAGGCTGAGCGCCAAAGAATTGTGGCCTTTGAACTATGGTGCTGGAGAAGACTCCTGCCAGTCCCTTGGACTGCAAGGCGATCGAACTGTTCAGTCCTAGAGGAGATCAACCCTGACTGCTCTTTAGAAGGCCAGATCCTGAAGATAAAACTCAAAAACTTTGGCCACCTAATGAGAAGGAAGGACTCCCTGGAGAAGAGCCTAATGTTGAGAAAGATTGAGGGCAAAAGAAGAAAGGGACGACAGAGAATGAGGTGACTGGGTGGAGTCACTGAAGCAGTAGGTGTGAGTTTACATGGACTCCAGAGGATGGTAGAGGACAGGAAGACCTGGAGGAACGTTGTCCATGGGGTCACAATGAGTTGGACATGATTTCTCAACTAACAACAAAGGCTTTTCAAAGATGATATGAAGGAAAACTGGGAATGTGGATTTTGGCGTGGGATTGAGTTGTGACCTCTCACAATTTCCTGGGGTGAGCTTCTTCTCCCTTCAGCTACGGTCTGTGCGGCTCTTCCTCAGAGTCCAAGCAGAAAAGAAGAATCTGAGGGGGGAGGGGGGGAAACCAGAGACTAATTTTCCATCTGTGCAATTGTTGATGGCCCCTGGCCTTCTTAAATGAGAATTCTCTCAGTTCTTTTCAAATAACTGGTATATTTTCCAACTGATTTTTCAAAAAGCTGGTGTCATTCAAAAAAGTGGAGTTAATAAGCAATGGATGAACCCAGTCCATGGTTTAGACTTTGAATGCCCAGCAAGGAAGAGTAGGTGAATATTGGTTTATTTGGGGCTCTTAAGAAGCAAAAGGTTTCATAAATGAGCAGTGAAGGTAATGTATTCCTGATAGCTCAGTGTCTTGTCTTTTAAAACAGCCCAAGCCTTTTGGAACGTCAAACTTTTCACTAGAATAACACCAGAAGTGCAATTGCTTCTCTTATCTCATTTTCACTTCTAATCTCATTTTTCCCCCTCTTCATATTTGGGGAAAAGACCGAAGAGTAGATCTTGTCCATCCATCATTAGTAAAGATTCTTAATCTGGCAACGGTCTACCTGCTACCTGCCTTTACGAGGGTTCCTGTATCTTTAAAACCAATAGGACATAGATTATTTTCTTTTTTCTCTTTTTTTTCCCTGTAACTGAATGATTGCCCCCATTCATTGCCTCTTTGTGTCAGGAAAATACTCTACTTTTGGAATCGCTCTTTAAAGAGCCACTTTGGTCTAGTGGTTAAAACACCAGGCTAGAAAGCAGGAGACCCTGAGTTCAAATCCCATCTTAGCCACAAAAATCTTGGGCCAGTCTTTCTCCCTTTCCCTCCTTCCCTCCCTCCCCCCCCCACTCTCTCAGCCCATCTCACAAGGTTGCTGTTAAGAGGAAAATGTTTGCTGCTCAAAATGTTGAGTTATTTGAAAAATAATAAAGGAGATGTTTAGATAGATGAAATATAGATAGATAGATAGATAGATAGATAGATAGATAGATAGATAGATAGATAGATAGATAGATAGATAGATAGATAGGCAGGCAGGCAGGCAGGCAGGCAGGCAGGCAGGCAGGCAGCACAGACAGATTTCCATATGGTATTTTGAATTCAGTAAAATTATGCCAGTGTGACATTTTCTGTCCTTGTGATCCACCTATTGCCTCTATTGCCCTTGTTTTGAGCTGCCTACTATCCAAAATAATGGTTTATAAAGTCCAAAGGATATGAGGAATAAGTTGTGGGAATAAGAAGAAAAAAAGCTATCTGAAGATAGATATACAGTAGTGGCCAAAATTGTGGAAACCTTTTGGGAACCGTGGATTTTCTAAAACTAGCTAATAGCACCACTTTTTTTTTTTTTTTTTTTGGAGAAGTACCATAAAATTATATATCAATGGAAAGATAATTTAATCGAGAATGTAATGCAATAACTTTTAGGAAGAATTTGCTATTGCTGTAGAATAGCAGTTATAAAGAAGAAAAGTGAAACACATAGAAAAAACGAGATAGATAAAAATTATCACCCTAGACAAAACAAGATACAGTATACAAAAATGATCACCATGTCAGTTAATACTTAGTTGGGTAACCTTTAGCATGAATAATGGCCTTACAACGTCTTCCCGTGGAGTGAACCAAGTCTTTTAGTTCTGCAGCTGTTCTAATGTGAAACCAAAATTGAATGATGGCTTCTATTAACTGGGTTTTATTGCTGGGTCGCTTCTGACTAACAAGTTTCTTTACTCGGCTCCATAGATTTTCAATTGGGTTAAGGTCTGGGCAGGGGTGAAATGCTCCTGGTTCGGACTGGATCACCCGATCTGATAGTGATGGAGGTGGGTGGTTCAGAGAACCGGTAGCAAAAATCCCTGCCTCCCCCCTCCCCCCCCGCATGCCCAGCTGAGCCGCACAATCATCAGAGGCTTTTTTTTTTTACTTTTAAAAGCATTTTTTTCTACAACCTCTTCGGCTGAAAAAATGCTTTCAAAAGTAAAAAAAAAAAGCCTCTGATGATCGTGCGGCTCATCTGGGATCATCAAAGGCTTTTAAAAGAAAAAAAACCCTTTTTTTTTCTTTTAAATGCCTCTGACAATCCAAGCTGAGTTGCCTGATCAGCAAAGACTTTTTTCTTTTAAGTGCCTCTGACGATCAGGCAACTCAGCTTGCATTTAAAAGGAAAAAAAGGGGTTTTTTTTCTTTTAAATGCCTCTGAGGATCCAAGCTGAGTTGCCTGATCGGCAGAGGCATTTAAAAGAAAAAAAGTCTCTGCCAATCAGGCAACTCAGCTGGGATCATCAGAGCCTTTTGAAAGCAGTTTTTTACAACCTCTTTGCCAAAGAGGTTGTAGAAAAAATGGTTTTAAAAGTAAAAAAAAAAAAATTGGCTATGCCCACCCAGTCACATTAACACCCCCCCCACCAAGCCACGCCCACAGAACCAGTAGTAACAAATTTTAGATTTCACCCCTGGGTCTGGGCTATTCCCAGGCCATTCCAGCAGTGGAATAGGATTATCTTGAAACTCCCCCCCCCAAAAAAATTGTGTTATTAGCCATCAAACCTCAAAAATACACTTTTCCCAAAAGGTTTCCACAATTTTGGTCACTACTGTCAAAACTGAAGACATAACTGACACAACTGAAGCCCTCATTTATGGCCAGGGGATTCTAGAAGAGAACATGAAGTCAGTGTCCCAATGCCATCATGTCGCCATCATGCCAGTGTTGAAAAGTGCATGGTTTATCTCCTTTGGGCATGGCACATCATCCGCTTCCATGGGAACATGGGAAAATAAAGATGTTGCTAAAGCATGTTTACACTATGGTTCACTGTACTGTCAATAGCTAAAAGTCCAGAAGGTTTGGCAGCATGCAAATGTGCTAAATCAATGTTTAAAATGGGGAAGGCCCTATGCCTGTCAGAGCAATGAGTGATGCTACTTTAGCAAAAACTCTCCATTGGGCTCCTCTGTAGAATTGACCATGCTTCCTTATCTGGATTAATAGCAATAGCAATAGCACTTATATACCGCTTTACAGTGCTTTACAGCCCTCTCTAAGTGGTTTACAGAGTCAGCATATTTCCTCCAATAATTTGGGTCCTTGTTTTACCCACCTTGGAAGGATGGAAGGCTGAATCAACCTTGAGCCTGGTGAGATTTGAACTGCCAAATTGCAGTCAGCCAGCAGTCAGCAGAAGTAGCCTGCAGTACTGCACTCTAACCACTGCATCACCGTGGCTCATTAAGAGAGTCTCTTTGTATTCTTTGGACATTGGGCTGCAAGATTGGCTGTTCTTCCCTACAGAAAGGCCCATGCAAGATCAGACATATTGCATTCAATGGGACTGTCTTGCAGAAAGGGTTTTATTTTTTGCCCTCGACTAAATTATCCTTAAGGGACATGGTGGCTCAGTGGCTAAGATGCTGAGCTTGTCGATCGAAAGGTCAGCGGTTCAGTGGTTCGAATCCCTGGTGCCGCGTAACCGGATGAGCTCCTGTTACTTGTCCCAGCTTCTGCCATCCTAGCAGTTTGAAAGCACGTAAAAAGTGCAAGAAGAAAAATAGGGACCACCTTTGGTGGGAAGGTAACAGCATTCTGCGTGCTTTTGGCGTTTAGTCATGCCGGCCACATGACCATGGAGACATCTTCAGACAGTGCTGGCTCTTCGGCTTTGAAACAGAGATGAGCACCGCCCCCTAGAGTTGGGAATGACTAGCACATATGTGCAAGGGGAACCTTTATCTTAAATTATCCTTGAAAGCAATGAGCCAAAACTTGGAGCAAAATTCTTTGGAATAGTACAGCAAGTCTTGATGGCAATCATAAACTTCAATTTGCATTGTCACTTGCAAACTCAACTTGCATTGAAGATTGCAGTCAATCAACAATGGAATACGGGTGGCTGTTTTAGTCTAAGCTACAACTCTTCAAGGCAGGAAGTGATTGGTCCAAATCCTTGCATCCTCTTCACTATTTTCTGGCCTGTGAATCACACTGATTTATGATGCTCTCTTGGAAGGAACCGTAAAGTCTCCTTTGAGAACAGCTTGACTCCTGGTGATGTCATGGACATTCTTAACAAACAGGAAATATTTTGCCTTCTTTCCAAGTATCTATGGGGATTCTCAACCATCCAGGCCATGGTTGTCCCAAAGGTACTTTTCCAAAAAAGAAATTGTACTTTCTTGGTTGTTGTTGTTGTTGTTGTTGTTGTTGTTGTTGTTGTTGTTGTTTTCCTTTCAAAATGTTTTGCTTCTCATCCAAGAACTGAAGAAGCTTCTTAGATGAGAAGAGAACTGTTTTGCAAGAATAAAAGCCCTCAAGAAAGTCAAGTTTGGACTTTTTGGAAAAAGCACCTTTGGAGTTTCTTTCCAAGTGTTTTTGCCAACTCTCCTCTCTAACATACAGCCCTTGAGTTTCCTTGTGGTCTCCCATCCTAACTATGTTCAACCCCTTTTTTCAAGATGTGAAATGCCAGAGATGTCTTGCTAAGGAGCAAAGTCAAAGCCCAAGGGAATTCATTTCAGGAGAAGGAGACTTCAGCAGAATTTGCCATGGATATAATGGTCAGGAGCTTTCTAAGAGTTAGCAGCAGGATGTAATCATTAGCAAAATAACATCATGTGCTGTTAATAACCTAGGCAAAAGAAAGAAAGAAGAAAGAAACAAAACAAAAAAGAAATGAAATGAAACAAGGAAGGAGAGAAACAAGAAAGAAGGAAAAGAAGGAAGGAAAAAAACAAGGAAAGAAAAAAGAAACAAGGAAGGAAAGAAACAAAGAAGGAAGGAAAGAAACAAGGAAGGAAGGAAAGAAGGAAGGAAGGAAGGAAGGAAGGAAAAAACAAGAAGGAAGGAAAAGAAGAAAGGAAAAAACCAGGAAAGAAAGAAAGAAACAAGGAAGGAAGGAAGGAAACAAGGAAGGAAGGAAAGAAACAAGGAAAGAAAGAAACAAGAAAGGAAGGAAGGAAGGAAGAAAGAAAGAAAAAGAAAGAAAGAAAGAAAGAAAGAAAGAAGGAAGGAAGGAAGGAAGGAAGGAAGGAAGGAAGGAAGGAAGGAAGGAAGAAGGAAGGAAGGAAGGATGGAAGGAAGGAAGGAAAGAAAGAAAGAAACAAGGAAGGAAGGAAGGAAGGATGGAAGGATGGAAGGAAGGAAGGAAGGAAGGAAGGAAGGAAAGAAAGAAAGAAAGAAACAAGGAAGAAAGGAAGGAAAGAAACAAAGAAGGAAGGGAAGGAAGGAAGGAAGGAAGGAAGGAAGGAAGGAAGGAAGGAAGGAAGATTTCTATCCATTTGAAACCCATCCTGCCTGCCACTGATCAGAAAACTTTCAAGGTTTTTTTTTTATTATTGCTTTTAAGGAACTGCCAAGGGATGGATTCGAAATAAACTCCCGCCTACTCCGGATTCAGTCCGCATTCTTCGTCAGGCGAAGCTTCCCCCCCCCAACCCCCCGCCGCCCCTTCGCTTGTTTCAGCCGCCTGCCGGCCTTGATCACCTCGCCGGAGTGGAGCGGGGAAATGGACCTAAATCATGACTGGTTATTCGGATTTGCTCCGAAGCAGTGCCCGCCTGCCCCCAGCTGCTCCGCGGCGCCGTCCCTCCCCTCGGCCCCCACAGGAGGAAGCAGGCTCCACGCGAAAGCCAGAAAGAGAAAGTCCCACCTTCCGCCTCCGTCCTCCTGCCCTCCTCGCCCCTGCGCCGCTTCCTCCTGGGCTCTCGGAGTTTGCCAGAGCTCGCGCGCAGCCTGAAAATACGGCTTTTTATATCACCACCGGGCGATTAATATTGCATTAACTGTATTTAACATTTTCCCCCTCGGTCTTCCCTCCCGCCGTCTCTCTCCCTCTCTCCCTCTCTCCCTTTTGACTACCAGACATCTGTAAACTTCAGCTACCAAGTAGGAGATGAGGGTGGGTGGGAATTGTTAGGTGGTAGTAGCCATAACGATCTGGAAAATGGGTGGTATTATTTCGTTTGTATTTCCCTCCCTCCCCTTTTCAATGTTCGGGGCCTGGCAGCCCAGGTAGGGGGGTGGTGGGCTTTGAAGTTAGGAGGACACTGTTTACGGATGGTTTCAGAAACTGTGATACTGTCTGAAGATCGAGCGGTGTTGAGCTACATTAAATGTTTACTCTGCTGGCCAGCACTTCGGAGGGAGGGAGAGGTGAGGGAGGGAGGGAGGGAGGGAGGGAGGGAGGGAGGGAGGAAGGAAGGAAGGAAGGAAGGAAGGAAGGAAGGAAGGAAGGAAAAGAGGGAGGGAGGAAGGCTAGAAGGAAGGGAGGGAGGAAGGAAGGGAGGGAGGGTGGAAGGGAGGGAGGAAGGAAGGAAGGCTGGAAGCAAGGGAGGGAGAGAGGGAGGGAGGGAGGGAGGAAGAAAGGAAGGAAGGAAGGAATGGAAAGAGGGAGGAAGGAAGGCTAGGAGGGAGGGAGGGAGGGAGGAAGCAATGGAGGGAGGGAGGAAGCAATGGAGGGAGGGAGGGAGGAAGGAAGGGAGGAAGAGAGGGTGGGAGGAAGGAAGGAATGGAAAGAGGGAGGAAGGAAGGCTAGAAGGAAGGGAGGGAGGAAGCAATGGAGGGAAGGAGGGAGGCTGGAAGGAAGAGAGAGAGAGAGAGGGAGGGAGGAAGCAATGGAGGGAGGGAGGCTGGAAGGGTGGGAGGGAGGAAGCAATGGAGGGAAGGAGGGAGGCTGGAAGGAAGAGAGAGAGAGAGAGGGAGGGAGGAAGCAATGGAGGGAAGGAAGGAAGGAAGGAAGAGAGGGAGGGAGGGAGGGAGGAAGCAATGGAGGGAGGGAGGGGTAGAAGGGAGGGTGGGAGGAATGAAAAGAGGGAGGGAGCAAGGCTGGAAGCAAGGGAAGGAGAGAGGGAGGAAGGGAGGTTGGAAGGGAGAGAGAGGGAGGAAGGAACTCTCTCGTATGAACGGATTTAAACGCCCGCGATGCTGTCGAAGCTTTCTTTCCGATCTGGAACTTCCGAGTTTTTCGATTTCAAGCAGAAGAAAGCCTCCTCAATCAATCAATCAATCAATCAATCAATCAATCAATCAATCAATCAATCAAACTGGGAGGAAGGTCCACTCGTTTCCAAACTCATTTGTCTGACGGATTCCCCGCTTGGCCCTTCTCCCTCCTTCCCTCCCTCCTTCCTTCCCCGTCTCCTCCTCACCTCGCCCGGCGTGCGTAGCAACTGGCTCTCGGTTAATTAGAATGAATCGCGCACCTTCCAAGAAACGCGAGACGGAACCCCCCCCTTCCCTCCTCCCCCCACCCCCCAAATTCCCTCCTTCAGGTAGACTGCTCCTTCTCCACCCTCGCCAAGGCAAGCCAGCGCTTGCGAGAAGCGGCGCCTGGGACTCGGTTGAGCGGCTGGGCTCCTGGACCAAGAAACTGGTCTCGCCCCCTCCCCAAAATAAGCGTCCTCCTTTTGCGACCCCGACGTTGTTTTCCTTCGCGGCAAGCAACAGCGTAACAGCAGCAGCCTTATTGCCCCCCCCCCCCCGGCCCAAATTTCCGCGGTTCGCTTTTGCTTGACTTTGACTTTGAGTTTTGACTCTTTCTGGCTCTTTAAACCTGGCCTATTTTTATTTTTTTATTTTCTCTTCTGCCATCATATGGAAACAGGTTCGGTTATCTTGCACAGAAAAAAGAAAATAACTGGATAACCCAAATGTGCTTTTTTCAGGAGGCAACTAGACTTTTTCTTTTTTTTTTCTTTTGAAGACGTTTCGCTTCTCATCTGAGAAGCTTCTTCAGTTCTGACGGGATAGTGAGGAATGGAAGGATTTATATTCCTTGCAGACAGCTGGTCATTTGCCTCCTTTTAGAGGGTCGTTGAGGCCAGTTGGAGGTTTATCTGTGTTCTCAGGGCCACCCTGAGTGGTGCTCCTGGTTCCTGAAGTCTGCAATTTTTCCCCTGGAAATCCATTCCTTCTCCCACATGATTCCAAGGATTTTTCATCCCAAATTGTATAGCTAAAAGTCTGTAGAGATTGTCAGCCATCCAGGTGATGGTTGTCCCAAAGTTGCTTTTTCGGGAGGCAACTGGACTTTCTTGTGTTTTCTTTGAAGACGTTTCACTTCTCATCCAAGAAGCTTCTTCAACTCTGACTGGATGGTGGGGAATGGAAGGATTTATATTCCTTGCAGACAGCTGGTCATTTGCATCCTTTTATAGGGTCGTTGAAGCACTTGGAGGTTTATCTGTGTCCTCAGGGTCACCTGACTAGACTTTTACGGACTCTTTTAAGACTCTACTGACTTTTAGCTATACAATTTGGGATGAACATCCTTTGAATGCTGTGGGAGTAGGAACAGATTTCAGAGCTGAAGAAGCTTCATGGATGAGAAGCGAAACGTCTTCAAAAGGGCCTGGTGGCTCAGCAGACTGATAGCATTGTGATTAACACCAGCTGCCTGCAATTACTGTAAGTTCAAATCTCACCAGGCTCAAGGTTGACTCAGCCTTCCATCCTTTCTAAGGTAGGTAAATTGAGGACCCAGTTTGTGGGGGCAATAAGCTGACTTTGTATAAATATATAAAAGTATGAATGCTATTGCTTAACGCACTGTAAGCCGCCCTGAGTCTCCGGAGAAGGGCGGCATATAAATCAATTTTAAAAAAAAAAAGGAAAAAAGAAGAAGAAAGTCCAGTTGCCTCCTGAAAAAGCACCTTTGAAAGGGACAGAAATGTACCAGCAAATCATTTTCTAAAATAGAATCTCCCCCAAGCTGCTTTCAACTCCTTCTCATCATTTCTGTCCCAAAATATTTGAAGCTCACCAGGTTGTCTACCCTGCCTTAAAACCTCCAGAGCCCATAAACTTAACACTTCATACTTCTTCCTTTGATCTTTGATCTTTCTCTCCAGCCAATTCAGGGATGGGTGTGTGACTTGACCTCAGTGATAAGCAGGGTTGAAATCCCCTGGAGATTTTGCAATATCCTTCCCCCTGGAGTGGGGGAGGGAATGGAGATTTTGCAATATCCTTCCCCCTGGAGTGGGGGAGGGAATGGAGATTTTGCAGTATCCTTCCCCTGCCATGCCCACCAAGCCACGCCCACAGAACCAGTAGTAAAAAAAATGGATTTCACCACTGGTGATAAATATTGTTTATATCTGTTTTTCTGTGCATGTGTGTGTGTCGATTGTGCCCCGAAGGTGTTATTATTATTATTATTTGATCTAAAGGCAACTGGACTTTCTTGATTTTTCTTAAAGATGTTCAAATCAAGAAAGCCTAGTTGCCTTTAAGGAGAAAAAATGAAAACACCTTTTGGATAACGGTAACCTGAATGATTCAGAACCTCCATAGACAATTATTGATTTCCATTTTACATTTGGCAACCCGATTCCTTTCTGCGTAAGTCTTTGTCCAGTCTTCGGATTTCTTTTAGATAGCTTGACCTTCCGTCCCTATGTTTATTGGAACTGAAGCTCGGCCTATCTGGAAGGGTGCAAGGTGAAGGAAAGTTATCCCAAGCAGGTTAACCTTCAAAAATAATTGAACAATTGGCCAGTGCACAATCCACATTCCCAAACCTGATGGGGCTGATTCTATTTAAAGTTGTGCTGCATTATTCAAGTGCCATTTATTGTGCCTTGACGCCTCCATCTTCCTTTTGTGGTTCTACTGGAAGCAGTAGAACTGCTGTCTCTTGTCGAGGATGGTTTCTGAACTGAACTTTGCCCGCTGAACTTATTTTTTTAAATTAAAAACCAAAGGATAGAAGGTAAGTGTTTATCATCTGTGGGGGCTGATCAGGGATTCTGTCCTTTTAAGTCAGGTGAATGCTTTATTTTAACAAGAAGCGATATAGACTCTGCTTCCATGAGCCACTGAATCACAAGTTAATGCAAACAGCATGTTACAGAAATCCGGACACATTGTCGGTTTGTGGATCAGTAACAGAATAACAGAGTTGGACCTCCAGAGTTGGAGATCTTCTAGTCCAGTGCCTGTCCAGTCTTCTCTTAGAAGCCTCCGGTGATGGAGGTGACCCACAACTTCTGAAGGCAAGTTCTGTTCCACTGGTTAATTGTTCTCACTGTTAGGAAGTTTCTCCTTAATTCCAGGTTGCTTCTCTCCTTGGTTAGTTTCCACCCATTGTTTCTTGTCTTGCCTTCTGGTGCTTTGGAAAATAAGTTGATCCCCTCTTCTTTATGGCAGCCCATCAAATATTGGTACACTGTTATCATGTCATCCCTAGTCCTTCTTTTCAGTAAACATACCCAATTCCTGCAATCCTTTATTCGTATGTTTTAGCCTGCAGCCCACTAACCGTCTTTGTTGCTCTTTTCTGCACTCTTTCCAGAGTCTCTGCATCTTTTTTTTAAAATAATATGTATCATATTATCATATGTGGCATATGTAATCAGGAAATTAAAGTGTCATGTGAATGCAACCAAACCATACTTAAAGGTACCGAGCTAGGACAGATTCAGGTCTATCCCCAACCAGAGATTTTCAGCCTCTGAATCCAGCCTACCTCAAAGGATTGTTGTAGTAGGCTTTTAAATAATGGGTTAGCAACCTCATTTGTGTTTTAAAAAAAAATAGCTTCAAGCTTTCCTGCCATCTTTGCTGCTTCACTAAAGCAGATTGACAGACATCTACCATGTATGCATCCTGGTCACAAACTGATTGTATATACCATTAATGAATAAGTGTCCTCTACTCAGACATGTTCTTTCGTTTAGTAGTAGCAGTAGTAGCACTGCTTGAAATTTGTGGTCCTGCCTCATTATTTTGCTTCTGCAGTATGGATTTCATCTGCAAGATAATAACAGTGCAAGCCAGCAAAAAACTTCTTTGATTCGGTCCAGCTCAAGGTCTGCATATCTACAACTCATGGATTCCATTGGAATCCAAGCTTCCCCACGACACAAGCAGGAAACCAGATTGCTGAACAAAGGAATTTAGATGCACTGGGTGCTAAACCAGGTGGTGTAGTGGTTGAGGCTAGAACTCAGGAGGCTGTGAGTTATAGTCCCTTACTTAGGCATGAAGCCTGTGGCCTTGAGCCAATCATTTTCTGTCAGCCTAGGAAAGAGGCAATGGCAAACCACTTGAAAGAAAGAGAGAGGGGAAGAGAGAGGGGAGAGGAGGGAAAGGAAAGGGAGGGGAGGGGAGGGGAAGGGGAAGGAGAAAGTAAGGAAAGGAAAGAGGAAAGGAAAGAGGAAGGGAAAGGGGAAGGGGAAGAGGAAGAGGAAGGGGAAGAAAAGATAAGGAAAGGGGAAAGGAAAGAGGAAAGGAAAGAGGACAGATAAGGAAAGAAAAAAGGGAAAGGGAAAGGAAAGGAAAGAGGAAAGGAGAGGAAAGGAAAGGAAGGAAAAGGAGAAAGTAAGGAAAGGAGAGAGAAAAGGAGAGAGGAGAGGACGGGAAGGGAAGGAAAGGGAAAGGAAAGGAAAGGAAAGGGAGGGGAGGGGAGGGGAAGGGAAGGGAGGGGAGGGGAGAGGAGAGGAGAGGAGAGGAGAGGAGAGGAGAGGAGAGGAGAGGAGAGGAAAGGAAAGGAAAGGAAAGGAAAGGAAAGGAAAGGAAAGGAAAGGAAAGGAAAGGAAAAAAGGAAAGGAAAGGAAAGGAAAGGAAAGGAAAGGAAAGGAAAGGAAAGGAAAGGAAAGGAAAGGAAAGGAAAGGAAAGGAAAGGAAAGGAAAGGAATCTTACCAAGAAAGATATGGGGACTAATCCAGGCAGTTGCCAAGGATCAACAAGAACACTCCAAGAACACTCACTTTACTATTGGGTAGTGAAACTAATTGAGCTCAATGGCCTCCTACCGGTATTAGCAGACATCTATAGGATTACCAGAGCTTTTTACATACTTTTTAAAAATTCTGCTGAACTTAAACCGCTTCAGGAAGAAAAAATGAGGCACCTGTTAACCACAGCCAAGCAATGTTGATAAAGCAGAGCTTTGGCTGCTCCACCAGACCCCGCCCCAGAGAACTCAATCCAAGAAGGGCCTTCACAAACTAGCTAGCAGTCAATGGGAAAATTAAGTCCCTTTCAAGGTAGTACCATGGAGAGCGAAGTTGGAGAGAAATTAGGAAAAAAGCTTGAATAGAATGCAACCACTCAACATTTACTGTCTGTAGAGATTCTCAGTCATCCAGGTTGTCCCAAAGGTTGTCCCAAAGGTGCTTTTTCAAGAGGCAACTGGAGTTTCTTTCTTTTTCCTTGAAGGCCTTTCGCTTCTCGTCCAAGAAGCTTCTTCTTCAGCTTCTTGGATGAGAAGCGAAAAGTCTTCAAAGAAAAACAAGGAAGTCCAGTTGCCCCTCTCGAAAAAGCACCTTTGGGATTGACATTTACTGGTTTCCCCTTTTTTCCCAAACTTCCAAACATTTGAGGGTGGCTCCATAATAAGGCTTCCACCAGACCTCCAAAGTCCCAAAACTTTTGTGCTCCCCCAAACAAAAATCTGTCCAGCTCAGGGCCCTCTAGTGGGGTTGATCTCAATAGATGCCCACTTCGTTTTGCCCGAGCCTATTTCCCCTGGCTCCTCTCCGACTCTTTCCCACGATGTTTCAGCGCAGCAACCGACAAATGAGGACAAGTAAGACTACCTCACCTATCAAGAAATGTTGATTGTAGCGCCCGTTCTCTTCCCAACCACAATTAGATCGGCTTTATACCAGTGGTGAAATCCAATTTTTTTTTACTACCGGTTCTGTGGGTGTGGCTTGGTGGGCGTGGTGTGGCGTGGTAGGCGTGGCAGGGAAAGAATACTGCAAAATCTCCATTCCCAGCCCACTCCAGGGAAAGAATACTGCAAAATCCCCATTCCCACCCCACTCCAGGGGAAGGACACTGCAAAATGCCCATTCGTTCCCTACTCCTGGGGGAAGGATATTGCAAAATCTCCATTCCCTCCCCACTCTGGGGCCAACCAGAGGTGGTATTTGCCGGTTCTCCGAACTACTCAAAATTTCCGCTACCGGTTCTCCAGAATCTGTCAGAAACTACCGGATTTCACCCCTGCTTTATACCACATACCGGCGCTCTATCTGGAACCCCCTTGCCCAGTGACTGCAGATCCCCGCAAAGGGCTCGATTCATACATCCCCTGCCCAGTGCATGGGAAAGCGGACGTGTCAAGCTTGGTTAGGGTTGTTTTGTGAAGGGGGGGAGGAGGAAGGACGTTGTTTGTTGATCCTTCGTTCTCAAATTAACTGGACATAAGCGAGGTTGAGTCAAGTGGATTGCTTCCTCCGCTCAGCTCCCTTCACCGCCTGCGCCTAAAGATGCACCCCTTAACAGAAGAGGAGGAGGAGGGGTAGGAGAGAGGCTGAAAGGGATCCCTGCTTGCTCGCGGGATCCGGGCTGGGAGTATTCAGGGCTGGGACTCTTTGAAAGGTGAGTCTCTGGAAAGTTACAGTGAGCAGGAAGGCGCCAGATTACTCGCGGGAGAACCAGAACTTCCGTCTCTTACGGCCACAATCTGTTCTCGCCACCTTCCGCAGATGTGCTGGGCAAGGGCGTTTTAAGGTGGACGGTGACTTAACGCACAGAGGCAAGGCGCGCCTCTCGTTTTGCAAAGAGGAACAGGGCTGGGAGTAGAGCAGGCAGCCTCAAGCTTTTCCACCACAACCGCCAGGATATCTTGCCCTTAGCGTTCTTGGCGGGGATTCGTAGAAGAACAATTAGGTCCCCTTAGCTTATTTCATCTCTTGGGAAGGTGGTAACCAGTGGATGGGAGAAAGGATAGAAAGAGAGAAAGAGAGAAAGAAAGAGAAGACTGGAGAGGGAAGGGAAGGGATGGAGGAAGGGAGAGAGAGAGGAAGGAAGGACAGAAGGAAGAGAAGGAAGGAAAGAAGGAAAGGAAGGAAAAGAGAAGGAAGGAAAGAAGGGAAGGGAGGGAGGGAGGAAGATGGGGGAGGGAAGGAGGAAAGAAAGAAGGAAAGGGAGGGAGGGAGGGAAGGAAGGAAGGAAAAGAAGGAAAAGAGAAGGAAGGAAAGAAGGAAAGGGAGGGAGGGAGGAAGAGAGGGAGAGGGAAGGAGGAAAGAAAGAAGGAAAGGGAGGGAGGGAAGGAAGGAAGGAAAGGAAGGAAAAGAGAAGGAAGGAAAGAAGGAAAGGGAGGGAGGGAGGGAGGAAGAGAGGGAGAGGGAAGGAGGAAAGAAAGAAGGAAAGGGAGGGAGGGAGGGAAGGAAGGAAGGAAGGAAAGGAAGGAAAAGAGAAGGAAGGAAAGAAGGAAAGGGTGGGAGGGAGGGAGGGAGGAAGAGAGGGAGAGGGAAGGAGGAAAGAAAGAAGGAAAGGGAGGGAGGGAGGGAGGAAAGGAAGGAAGGAAGGAAGGAAGGAAGGAAGGAAGGAAGGAAGGAAGGAAGGAAGGAAGGAAGGGGAATGAATTTAGATTACTACAAAGCTACCTTTAATACCATAATTATGAAATTGTTATTTTGGGATTCTGAAGAATCATAGACAAATAAACTGGAATAATAAGCTTTCTTTTGGAATAAACACGATGCGTGCTGATTGAAATATTGTAGTATTTTTTTTTTCACGTGGACAAGGGGGTGAGGTTCGGAGTAAAAGCCCATTTTGTTAATAAGCGCTCAGGTCCTTTGTTTTGATCGAAGCCGCAACTTGAGTCCAGTTTCCATACTGGCCCCTCCTCTTGGAATCAAATTCCCAAAGAAGTCGGGGGCGGGGGGGGAAAACCCCTGTAAATCCGTCGTCCTAACCTCGACTCTTTTCTTCGCCCGCAAAAGACGCCTAGAAAGCCGTCCCTCCCTCCGCCCGGGACCTTCCCTCCCGCCCAACTGTTAGCAGTACTAATATTAATATTAATCCCACCAACTTTCTTTTAAAGAAAGGCGAGGGGCGCCCGGCGGAAGCACGCCTCCCATCAAGCCGCCTCGACAACAATTACTAAAGTTTTTAATTAGCCTCTTGTTATAATTCATTTTATTAATTTTCCAAATCTCAGCCCATGAATTATGCAGAGGGCGGCGGGGTAATTGTGTTTGCAGCCATTGGAGGGGAAAGGCGCGCGATTGGCTCGGCGGAGCCGTCTCTCCTATACCGTACCTTTATTTTTTATTTTATTTTTTTTTTTTCCCCTTGGCTCCCCGCCCAATTTCCCGGGCCTGGGCGCAGGAGAAGCACTAATATTTTATCAACCTTTTAAAACACAGATTAATTAATGCTCATCGGAGACTTGTCGAGGGGATGGGAGCAGGTTCCCAGGAGTAAGGGGGGATGTTTGCGGCGCGGGCAGAGGTAATCAATTAGGGATCTCCCTTTTTAACCGAGGAAAAAGGAAAGAAGGAGCAGGTGAAGTTATAAAGGAGGCGCGCCTCTCTATTAAAATGGGAAGCTTTGGAATCGGATGAATATTTCGTTTCTTGGCACGGAGGAATCGTTCCGGGGGAGGGAAAGAAATGGGATTCAGAGCTTTCTTTCTTTCTTTCTTTCTTTCTTTCTTTCTTTCTATCAAGGACCACGATGAGAATCTATTTCATCCGTCTGGATTTGGGGACAATTTCTTGCACCGGCGTAGGAAAATATCGCCTTTTTGTACTGGGATCAAATGTGGCTTCCTGCAGATAATTTTTTTTTATTATTTGATTTATATGCCACCCTTCTCCGGAGACTCAGGGCGGCTTACAATGCGTTAAGCAATAGCCTTCATACTTTTGTATATTTATACAAAGTCAGCTTATTGCCCCCACAAACTGGGTCCTCATTTCACCTACCTTAGAAAGGATGGAAGGCTGAGTCAACCTTGAGCCTGGCAAGATTCGAACTTACTTTAATTGCAGAGAGCTGGTGTTAAATTACAGTGCTTAGTCTGCAGAGCTATCCAGGCTCCATGGTCATCAATCCTCAATTGATGACCATAATTGAGCCCAAAATGTTTGCTAAAGGAAACATTTGTTAAGTGAGGGGTTTTTTTTCCCCTCACTTTTATGACCTGCTGTTGTTAAGTGAATCAATGCAGTTATTAAGTTAGTAACATGGTTATTAAGTGAGCCTGGCTTCCTCCTTTGCTTGTCAGAAGGTGGCCAAAGCTTATCACGTGACCTTGGGACACTGCAACCGTCATAAACACATGCCAGTTGCCAAGCATCTGGATTTCGTTCACATAACCAGAACAGAGACGCCTCAACGGTCCCGGTTGTAAGTGTGAAAAATGGTCATAAGTCGCATTTTTCAGTGCAGTTGTAACTTTGAACGGTCACTAAATCCACTGTTGTAAATCGAGGACTACCTGTAGCCGGTGAGAGGGCTGAGACGAAGATAAAGGGGGAAACACAGAAAGAGAACACAATTCCAACTCTTATCTCTTGGTTAACTGGTTTAAGGGAAGGTCTAATCTCAAATTCAAATCTCACCAGGCTCAAGGTTGACTCAGCCTTCCATCCTTTCTAAGGTAGGTGAAATGAGGACCCAGATTGTGGGGGCAATAAGATGACTTTGTATAAATATACAAAAGTATGAAGGCTATTGCTTAACGCATTGTAAGCCGCCCTGAGTCTCCGGAGAAGGGCGGCATATAAATTAAAGCAAAAAAAAAACTTGAAAGCGATGTCGAGAAAGAACAGAAATTCAGCCGAAAACCTGGGTTGGAAGGCGGAGAAAGGAGGGGGTGACCATTTAAAATGGGGGTGGGGGGTTTATGTGATTGCCGCGGGTGGGGAGGCGGTGTGTGAAGGCCCTGGGGGAGGTGGGAGAAATCGCAGACGAAGAGCCAAAGAGACGCCCCTTCCCAATTGAGGAACGAGATACTTTTTACCCGACCCTTCCAGACGTTCAGTTTCAAAGCTCGAGAATTTAAGTCCTCTGCGAACGGTTCTGTATCGGCCCTACGACGTGACGGGAAGCCCTGCCCTCCAGACAGCTCTAAACCAGGGGTGAAATCCAGCAGGTTCTGACAGGTTCTGGAGAACCGGTAGCGGAAATTTTGAGCAGTTCGGAGAACCGGCAAATACCACCTCTGGCTGGTCCCAGATCGGGGGTGGGAATGGCGATTTTGCAGTATCCTTCCCCCAGGAGTGGGGTGGGAATGGAGATTTTGCAGTATCCTTCTCCTGCCACGCCCACCAAACGACGCCTGCGAAGCCACGCCCACCACGCCACGCCAACAGAACCGATAGTTAAAAAAAATGGATTTTACCACTGCTGTAAACACCTTTAACTCCTAGGGGAAGCAGCTCGATTCCTACTTTTGGGTAGCAAGTCAAAAGAGCCTTGGTAGTACAGTGGTCTAAAGCACCCTGTTATTAAGACCAGCTGCCTGCAATTACTGCAGGTTCGAATCTCGCCAAGGCTCAAGGTTGACTCAGCCTTCCATCCTTTCTAAGGTAGGTAAAATGAGGACCCAGATTGTGGGGGCAATAAGCTGACTTTGTATAAATATACAAAAAGATGAAGGCTATTGCTTAACGCATTGTAAGCCGTCCAGAGAAAGGCGGCATATAAATCAAATTAAAAAAAAAAACGAGGCCAGGTTAACTCAGGAGTTAAGAAGTTTTTTTAATCTTTCAGTGAGACGCTCCGACTTCTTCAGCACCGAGAATTGTGGGAAGCCGTTGGGTCCTCCTAAGGGAGTTGCCATCTCGGAAACAGGCTTACTACTCTGCAACGCGCTGGGACGGTTGTCTTGAGAAGAGGTGGGGGAGGGGGCGGCAAAGCACACAACTCGCTTCCCAATCCCGGCGAGGTGGCGCCAGTTGGTCCCTAAGAATCCAGTCACTTGTCCAATGGAAAAGATGCATTTAGAAAAGGCATGGTTTCCAACTTGGAAATTGGAGCGTCTCTTTTTAAAATGAAATAAATGGATTCCTTCCTTCCTTCCTTTCTTCCTTCCTTCCTTCCTTCCTTCTTTCCTTCTTTCTTTCCTTCCTTCCTTCCTTCCTTTCTTTCTTTCTTCCTTTCTTCCTTCCTTCCTTCTTTCCTTCTTTCCTTCCTTCCTTCCTTCGGACTTTCACAAAGTGAAAGTTTTGTACGTATACTCAAGTGACACCTCCTCTATCTTTACTGCCCGAAAATTCTGAGAACAACTGGGCCCGAATTCGGTGAGGCTCACCCCTGTTTTCGATAAGCTTATATCCAGCACATATACCCCACCCCAACAAATAATTATCAGCTGGGTTTTACAACCACGAATCAATATGAACTCTAGCGGGCCTTGCAAATGTCTTATTTATTCATTACCCTTCTGCTTGTCATTTGTTCTGACCAAAATCTGTATCTCTCGATAGGTGTGGTGGATGCTGAATTTAAGCCCCTCCCTTTCGACCAACAGATATCTATATCTATATCTATACCTATAGTTATTTATAGGTATAGATATTTATATATTTATATATTTATATATATAACTCTTGTTTATGGTATTTATTTTAAAGAGACCAAAGGTCACCAATCTCTTAGCGTCCCACCCGAGAGAACAGAGCAGATAAGGAAAAGTTTTAAAAAAGCATGATTCGATATTCATTTTATTTGGTCATTCCTGATTTTCAAAAAAAAAAAAAAAAAGATATCTGATAAAACTTAGGTATAAAATATTGTCATTTTACAAATGCATTTATTATTATTTATTTATTTTAAAAAAATCAGATGACATTGCGGGTTCATAACGAAAAAGAAAGAAAGGAAGGAAGGAAGGAAGGAAGGAAGGAAGGAAGGAAGAAAGAAAGAAAGAAAGAAAGGAAGGAAGGAAGGAAGGAAGGAAGGAAGGAAGGAAGGAAGGAAGGAAGGAAGGAAGGAAAGCTTGTTTTGGGGAGAAAACTAAAGGAGGAAAAAGAAACCTTTTTAAGCCCGTCTTTCGCGTTCCCAACTCCTCCCCGCGTGCCAAAAAATGTGGGCGGGGGTGGGGGAGGGGGAAGAAATGAGAGTCACAAACTTCAGAAGGTGTTGTGCTTCTTGACAACGCTACAACAACCCCCTTGGTTCAGAGGTTTTACGGTCAAAAACCGGAAGCTGATCCGGTTAAAAAAGATTTAAATCATCACGGAGAAATCGATCCAAATTTCGGAAGTCACGTCTCCCTAGCTCCCCGGAATAGCGCCTACATCAGATTTAGCAATAATTTCTTTGGAAAAAAATGACCCCGAAGCCCCGAAGTTCCAGCTAGAAGGGATCTGATCTAGCGCGGCTTTACAAGGAAGACTTATATATATATAATATATACCTATATACAGCAATTCCCTCTGTTTCTGAAGGTTGTCAGCATTTGCTTCTTTTCAAGAAAAGAGAATTGCAGAGCTGGCTGACGTAGCTGCTCAATTTAATCGGATTGGGGTCTCTAGGATTATTTAAAAGCCATTGCCTGGCAGAGCGGGGCAGGGCGACCAAGTAGCCGTGTTTCCCCGAAAATAAGACCCTGTCTTATATTTTTTTTTGAACCCTGAAATAAGCGCTTGGCCTTATTGCCATGCGCTCAAAAGCCCGATTGGGTTTATTATCAGGGGATGTCTTATTTTGGGGGAAACAAGGTAGGTGAGTTTCGCCAGTTTCACCTGCATTGAAGGAAACCAAAGATAACAAGTGTGGTTATTTCACCGTTAAGCGCAATAGATTAATCGGGACGTGCTTCAATTACTGGTATTTTTTACTGATGCGGTCAAAATCAAGGCTTTTTTGTTTTTAAAGGCAAAAAAAATGCATTTTTTTTGTTAAAAAAAACACTTAAACTTTAAACTCCATGATTTAGCATGGTACCGAATAAAAGGACCAAGAAAACACACAGCAGCTAATTATATAGTTCATTTTATTCAGAGCATCCATTCGCACATAAGATCTATCTTATAGTAAGGATTTCTGAATGTAGCAGAAAAATACAACTCTCAATTTGTTCAATTTTTTATTTTTTATTTTTTGGTCGACTCTTCGTCTTGTCTTATTTTAGTGTCTTTCCTCCTCGGGGGCTCAAAGCCTCGCTATTAATGTATTATATTTAGCAGCCGTGTTTCGGGGTGGGTGGGGGGAAACCCCTCCAAGGTAAATCAAATAAATTATGAATTATAATAATACTTTCTGGTTGTTGTTTTGTTTTTTTCCCCCAGGTTTGTTTTATTTGTAGGGGTTTGCTGGGATCCGTCTCCCTAGTGTAAGATTTGGTGTACAGGCGTACCTCTAAGGGCTCTTAAAAACTTTTGAAAAATTAAAAACATCAGCGTGACTCAACCTAGGAGAAAGCTCAGCAAACGTACATGGAATATTCAGTGACACGTGGTTGTAACTCTTTTAACCTCTCTGTGCATTAAAGAAAATATTTACAAACGCCTTTCTCATTTGTTGCTTGTTCTGCATTTAAAACACACCCAGACAAACACACACACACCCCTACTTAAATGCAAGTAACGTGACATATGGACTCCACGTGTGTATGAGCAGGTGTGCATGCTTGCGTGTGTGGGGTTTGGGGGTTTTTTTGGTCAAAGAACAAACAGCTGGACTGTATGAAATCACACCCATTTACAAAGAAAGACAAACAAATCATGGAAGACAAAAAAAAGAGTGGGGGGGGAACCTTTTTGAAACTACTCTAACTTTTTAGCGCTTGGCTTCAAATGCACAGAATGTTCGCTCTGCAAACGATGATGCACTTAAAAAAAAAAACCTCAACACGTGTTATAAATTATTAAAGCGTAAATAAACCAATAAACAAACAAACGCACTTCCAAAGACCTGATCCTTGAATTTTTCGGTGCCTTTTCAGGGTGTGCATGCATAAGCTCAGGCCCCTTTCCTTCCCCCCCTCCCCTCCCCATTTTTCTCCCTTCCTTGACTGTCTTTTGCATTTAAAAAAAAAAAAATCAAAGCATCGTTTCAGAGATTAACGCCTTTTCTATAGAAGCGACAACTTATTTCCACTCCTTCCACCCGCTTTCCCTGCTTCTTCTCCTTCACGGAGCATCGCTCTGACTATGTCTCAAAATTGGACCCATCCGTTTATCAATTATGACGCGCTTTTCTTCATCAGGCCACGAAGATCTGCTGCTTGGTGACTCTTCAAAAAATAGACTTTCTGACTTCCGGAGCGGGGGGGGGAGAGAAAACCCCAAAACGATGCAAAACTACGGATGGCTTTCGATATTTTTTGCTTCTCTGCGTTTATGACTGAGCGGAAGCTGCTTTTTCTCGTCTTCCTCCCCCCTTCCCCCCGAAAAACAAAACAAAGCAAATTTTTTTAACCCCCTTAATCGATTCGGGATGAACTTTGCCAAGTTATTTTAGCTTCCATCTCGGGTTGAATTAACGAAAAGCGGCCCCCCATCTCTCTCATAGCCCAAGTTATCCCCATAGGAAAACCAAGTTTCCATTTCAAAAAGCTTAAGACTTAATACCGCAGTACCAACTAATGAAAGGGACGGAAATCCGATTCGCTCCCCCCTCCCCCCCCCACCCCCCACCCCCCGTTGCCAACTCGGCTGTCTTCCGAACGGACTTCATTCCTATCTTTTTAAGAATTCGAAATTTACTTCGCTTAAACGCCAAACCAACTACGGACGGAAATCATTTCAAACATGGGTCGTTTTTCCCTACACTTAAGGGGTGGGGGAGGTGGGTTGGGGGAAGCGAGGGAGGGGGGGGGAATCACTAATTCTGAAATAGCAAAGATCTTTGGATACATTGGCGGGTCCTTAACCAAAATCCTGCCCCCTTTCAAAGCCGTGTTTTTTGTTTTTTTTTCCAGCCCCTCTCCGGCAACAAACAAACGAACAAAGAAAGAAAGAAAGAAAGAATTGGAGCTATTCATTTCGTCAATTCAAAAGGGAGAAATTCTTGGCGTGACAGCAAAAGGGACACTCATGCTTGAAAACGAAAACAATAATGTAAAGCCAGGAAAGCCGAACCAGCGCTATTTCCGCATCGGGTAGATTTCCCTTCCGCGTCAATCCGCAATTTCGTAACGATCATGATAACCGGAATAACCATCATCATCTGCAAAAGACCTCGTGGTTTCGTCTACAATACTAGTGTGTGTTTGTGCGTGTGTGTTAGGTGTGTTTCTGCTGCAATTCGTCTTCCCTTTCCGAAGGGATCCGACCCAAGAAATGAACTCTTCTCTGTCTTCGCCCCCAACCTTCCCGGCCCCTCCCAAACCCCTTTTTCCTTTTCCAAATCTGCAAAAGGTAAGGAAAAAGGAGAGTACGGAACCGGCCCTCGGCTCGGGATTCTCCGCAGCGTCTCGCTGGGCTTCGCTAGGTCCCTGGTCCCCCAGCGATTATTATTATTAATAATAATATTATTTCCCCTCCAAGAGTCTTTAGTCCAAAGGAGAAGTCCGTTGGCTTCCCAAACTTCAGTTGCTCCCCCTCCGCGCAGCCCTCGCCCCTCGGTGCCCCCTCCCCCTGCCCCAAAGTCTCCGCCCTCCGCCCTCCCCCCTCCCCAGGCTGCCAAGGTCTCGCGGGGGCTGTGCGCGAGTCCTTTCTCGGGGGTCAAGGTCAGTTTGCGTGGGTGGATTCCGAGAGGGAGACTGCTCGGGTTTTTTGTGTGTGTGTGTGTGTGTGTTTGTATTTGTGTTTGTTTGTCTGTCTCTCTCACTTTCCTCTCTCTTTCCACTCAAAAGTTTCAGTTTCTCGGTCCGTCTCCGGGCATCTAACCAAGCCCCGCAGTTAACTCACGCCCGGTTTTAGTAGGTGGCGGAGAATTTCATGCGTTTTTGCTTCTGTCTCTGGTTGCAAAACCAAACTCGCACCACGTTCTTTTTGAGGTCCAATTTCTCGGCGATGGCGGCGATCTTCTCCGAGGAGGGTCGCGGCTGGACGGCGAAGTAAGCCTCGAGGGAGCGCTTCTCCGGCGCAGCGATGGAAGTCCGCTTGCGCTTCTTCTCGCCGCCGTTGAAAAGCTCGGGCTTGTTCATTTTCTCGCGCTGGGCCCCCTCGGCTTCCTCCAGCCACGCCTGCAGGATGGGCTTGAGCGCGATCATGTTGTTGTGCGAGAGCGTGAGCGACTCGAAGCGGCAGATGGTACTCTGGCTCAGCGAGCCCACGCCGGGGATCTTGAGGTTGGCCAGCGCCGAGCCCACGTCGGCCTGCGTCACGCCCAGCTTGATCCGCCGCTGTTTGAACCGCTCCGCGAAGGCCTCCAGCTCGCGTGGGTCCGTGTCCGAGTCGCAGATGGAAGCCAGCCCGGCGGCGCCCGCAGCTGCGGCCGCGGCCGCGGCGGCTTGCCCGGCGGCGCCCCCGTGGTGAGCCGCCGCCACCAGCCCCGGGTGGGGCAGGCCTGAAGGCATATTCATGGCCGCAGCGGCCGCCGGGTGCGCCAGGTGGCTCAAGCCGTGCATGTGCGAGTGGGAGTGCGGGTGGGCGGACGTGGAGATCAGCCCTCCTCCTCCTCCTCCTCCTCCGCCGCCGCCGCCTGCGCCCCCGCCGGCCGCCCCCTCGTGCGCCCCGCCGCCGGACATGAGCGCGAGCGAAGGGGAGGTGATGTGCTCCAGCAAGTCGCCCGGTTCCAGCGCCTGGTGATGGTGATGGTGATGGTGATGATGGTGGCCCAAGGGCACCGTGGAGGTGGAGGTGCAGGGCACGCTGTTCATGGTGTGGTAGGTGGCGTCCGGCTTGAAAGGGTGGCTTTTGCCCTGCGAGACGGCGATGTCCACGGCGGCTAGAGCCTCTGCCCGCGCCAGCAACGTCTCGTCCAGGGTGGCAAAGAGATTGCCCTGCAGCTACAACCGACAAAGAGAAACGGGGCAGCGAGGGAGAGGGGGGAAAAAAGGGGGCCACGGTGGGGGAAGAGGAAGGCATCCCCGAGAAGGAAAGGAGGGAGGGAGGGAGGGAAGCAAGCCGCCGGGAAGCGTTAACCAAAAAAGACAGGGAAAAGGTTCGGGTGGCGAAGGAATTCAAGGGAAAAGTTGTTTTGCCGTGTAGGAGAAAAGGACGGATGGGAGGCGGAAAAGAAAGGCGGAAGGGTGGTGGGGGGACAGAGGGGTGCAGGAGAAGAAGGGATGGAGCAGAGGCGTGTGGGATGAGCGGCAGAAAAAAAAAATTCACGGCCGCGGGAAAATTAATAGGAAAGGTCCACCCGAGAGCGCACGGATGCAGTGAAGAGAGAGAGAGAGAGAAGCGCGGAGGGTAAAGGTTTGGGGACCATTTTGGCCGGAGGAGCAGCGGGAAGGAGAGGACGGAAAGTGAGGACCGGGAGGAAGAAAAGGGAGAGAAAGAGAGAAAAAAACAGGCAAGTTGGTTAAGCGAGAGAAGAGCCAAGAAGTTTTTCTTTTTCTTTTTTCTTTCTTTTTTTTTTTTCACCGCGGGGGAACTCGAGGGAGCCCTCCGTGAGCCAGCGAGCCGGGAAAGGGAGAGCAAGAAAGGGCGAAAGCGAAGGTGCCAGAGGAGACCGATTGGCTTGCCTCGGCCTTACTTGCCGGGTCAATTTCGAAGGAGACCCCGCAAAAGAAGCAGGGGGGGAAAAAAATTCAGGGGCAGGAAAGCCCCCTTTTCAACCGAACCCTCCAGAAGGGCGGAGGCGGTGGCTGAAAGCCACGAGGCAGCCGCTGCGGCTGAAGCCAGGAAGGCACCCACTGTGCGGCGGGGGCCGGGAGGGACCGAGGACGCCGGGCTCGTTGGGGGCGGGAGGGTGGGGTGCAGGGGAGGCGAGAGAATAAGAACCGGGTAAAAAAAAAAAAAAAGAAAGAAAGTCCGGCTGGCCGCGTCTTTTCTTACCGGCGGAGTTGGGAGACATGCTCTCCGGATGGCTTCCGAGCTGGAGTGAAGCGAAGGGTACTTGTGCTCCGGCAGGGTCGGGTGCATGGCGAAGTGGGGCTGCTTGCTGTTCATGGACATCATCGTGGCGGCTCGGCGGGTGGAGAGCAAGAGAGAAACGGCGACCAGGAGGAGATCCGCGCCTAGCGCCACCAGCGCGCCGGGCGAAAGGGCTCTCTGTGCGCCGAGCACAGCCAGGCTGCCGCCCCCGCCGCCGCAGCAGCACATCCGAAGCTACTGAGGCTGGCAGCTCCCCGGGAGCGCGCAGGGCGAGCCTTCCTGCAACCCGGGCCGCTCGACTCTTCTGCCTGCTCTACCCCCGGGCTGGCAGGAGATGCGCTCTGCTTCCACCTGAGCCCACATCCCGGGGCTCCCGACCGGTTCTCCCTCTCGCGAGAACTTGCGCCTCCAGTTTTGATGGACTGGCCTGGTCTCTCCCCTCCTCCTTCCTGAGCTCTGCCTCCCTTGCCCCCTCCTCCTCCTCCTCCTCCTCCCCCACCTCCTCCTTCTCCTCCCCGCCCCCTGAGTTGCATAGCCGAGCTCACGTCGAAGCAGCCCAGGAGTCCGCAGAGAGGACAAAGGCCAAGGCAACTGATGTCGACCTGGGGGTTCCCAAGCCAGTGCCCCCTCCTGGCACGCTTGCAGAGGAGCGATGGGTAAGGGGGGAACCCGGCGGCGCTCTGCCCCGCGCGGGTCAGGGGCTCAGGATAGCGGGCAGCGCTTAGCTGAGTCCTGGTGAAAATGCGGCGGAGGCGAGATGGGTACATTGACTTACTGTTACTTTCGGCGCAAACTGCAGCCGCCGAGCCCAACCCGGAGACTTTCCTTGCCTTGCAAACACCTCTGGATGCCGGATGACTTTCCGCGTTGGGGTTGGGGTGTTAAAGACTCGCAATCTTTGCTCGCTTTGCTTTCAATCCGGCAAGGGCAGTTTCAGTTCAGCCTTGTAAAGATAATAGGAAGCGTTATTGTTAAAGCGCTCCCTACGGTTTCAGTCATTATTGCTGGAGCTGGGTCGGCTGGCGGCCCGCAGAGGGTGTGTGTGGGGGGGTCCGACGCTGTCCACTCACTTCGGTGCTGAAAAAGTCAACCTGCGTTTGTGCCGTTGCATTCAGCGCAACTCTTCGCCCGCTCCTTAATAAATGGGGTTTGCTAGCTTTCCAACGAACTTGATGCTTAGATTGGATGCTCAGAACAAAACGCTATATTCCCATCCCAGAGAAGTTGGTGAGCTTTCCTTTGGGCTCCCCGTAAAAAGTATTGGGGGGTGGGTGGGTGGGGAATCCATTGCAATCCATGGATCTGTATGTAGAGGGGAGCTGTGAGCCACCAATTATGGTTCAGGGTTGCTTCTGTTTGAAAAGGTCCCGCCAATCTCTGCCCCCTTATGGGGGACATGGTCTTTCTTGGGAGATTCTGCCTTTGGTGGCATCTTTGCCTTTGGTGGCATCATTCAGAACTTTGCCTTCACCCAAATTCATGCCCTGCTTCTCCTTTCTTCTTTAGAAATGCCTTTGCTTGTTCAGCATCCTTCAACAGCAACACCGGATGCTCATGGAATCAGTTATTTCTTTGAGAGCGATTCGCTTAGATAATCTTGAATGAGTGGGTGGGATTCAAAGGGGGGGAAGTGACTACTGAGCTTAAGAATAGCCCATTACCTCCTTAAAATAATCCATATTTCAGCGAAGGTCTACAGTTTCCCCTATCTCCCTCCCTCTCTCCCTCCAGGAGCCCGAAAAACAATATCCCAGCTTTTTAAGTAAACCTTATGGTCTGAATTTAGCTTGGTTCAAAGGAAGCACAGGTTGGTGGTTTACTGCTAATCTGTCTGTTACATAGATGGAAGGATAACAAAGAAAGAGTCACAGATCTAACTTGAAGGAGCTCGTGTTTTTCTCAAACGTAGCAGGAGCATGCTTATTTGCGGGGGAGAAAAAGAATTCATTTGAAGTAACAAGATAATAAGCCTCCAGATATACCTGCGTAGGTCTGATGTCAAAACATTCCCTTTATTTCCACCAAACAATATTTCCGACGTTATTTGTAAAATTATGGATTGATCCAAAGAGCCTTTCATTCTTCAAAGGAAGGTCACTTGCCTTGTTTATCTCTTCAGCAAACTAATTTATTTCCATTTTATGGATGAAAAAAAGTAAGTGCAACTCGGGTCCTTTGGTTACTTCTTTAGAGGTGTCCCTTGTGTGTGTCTCTCTCTCTCTCTCTCTGTGTGTGTGTGTGTGTGTGTGTGTGTGAAGTAAGGATTCTTAAAATAGAACTCCTATTAAAACAAGATCTCGGATTTGAATGTTTATGTCTTCCTTCCCATGTATGAGCACGCCCCATCTCCATAATCAGAGAATAAGCTTCAGGAGTCCCATTTCTGATTCCCTTTAAACACACACACACACACAGAGGCTGTAGGCAATAATAGTGACTGGAAATAAACAACTAATGTGAAATAATAATAAGAGAGAGAAAATGAGTGAGGACATTGGTCAAGGGAATGATATTCTCTTTTAAACATTGGGGAGCATTGTTTTCGACCCTCCCCAAGATTGGTATATATATCATATATTGATATATATATATCTAATATAAACTATTAGAATAGTTTGTAATATATATATATTCATGGCATCAACACCCACTTTTTCTATTATTGACCTCCTGCCTATTTTTCCCCATAGCCCAAGTGGCTGTAGCACTCCTTAATTTCCATCTTCAGCCTTGAATGTGTCACATGGGGTTCCTAAATTCAGATCTAGAGATCTCTGAGAAGGGTATCCCAAGTACTCTGCTCTGTCAGGAATGGGTTGGAGAAAGACTAGCATTATTTATCTTGTGAACTCCAGATTATCGTTAGCTGACGAAAAATGAACAGTAAGGCATGTCTTGCAAGCTCATGCCTTCATATCCTTGCCTCTTTGCAAACCACGATTGGACTCTCACCAGTTGTGAGGATCGAGTGCTGTCAAATACCAATCACCAACAGTGTTGTGAGCGTGTGGCTGCCTGACAAGGATCTTTAGTGAGAACGGGTGGGTGGAAAGTTTCATCAGTAAAAGGTGGCCTATTCTGAATGTCTGCATTCTTCTCAGATGGCCCAAGGATGGAAGCAGGGAAGGCATTTTCAGGGTGGTGGGAGACCACAGGTGCAATCCTGGGATTGCGTTTTCACTTCAGAGCTGACAATGCTTGTTGAAACCATCCCATCATACTGAGCCAACTAGATAATTTTTTTTAATGGTGGACTTCAGAGTCAACGTTTACAATTTCTTCATTCATAAACTACTAACAGCATATATACAAGTAGCATCTCACTAGAGTATTTATAAGGTAGCCCCATTACAACAACTAGGATGAGTTAGCTCCGAACTGAGAACTCTCAAAAGCCACTGGCTTTAGCGGTAGATAAAATAGAGCTAGAAAAGTTAAGGTTGAATGCATTTCCAAAAAAGGCTGAGTGCAGGGCTTTTCTGGCAAGAAAAAAATATATTCCATAAGATGTAGAGAAAGGTAGTTGGATGAAGAAGCTGTTGGACCTTCATAGAATTTAAAGTAAGCAAGAGAGGGAAAGAGGGGAGGGGAGGGGAGGGGAGGGGAAGGGAAGGGAAGGGAAGGAAAGGAAAGGAAAGGGAAGGGAAGGGAAGGGAAGGGAAGGGAAGGGAAGGGAAGGGAAGGAAAGGAAAGGAAAGGAAAGGAAAGGAAAGGAAAGGAAAGGAAAGGAAAGGAAAGGAAAGGAAAGGAACAAACAGGGCAGAGCAACCTTTGAGAGCAAATGTTATATTTGTGACAGTAGGGTAAACTTGCTTCTTCTCTCTGTGATCAATTTCTTAAATTTATTTTCCTTTTCTAACTAGTTTAGGAGTTTTCATTTGGTTTGTTTCATTGCATTTCTATCAATTGCCACATTACATTAAAGCCTTCGATGCCATTCCTGAGCATTCTAAGCAGAAGACTGGAATGAATTGCTCTCAGAGGGCACCCAAGGTGGGCCATTCGTGGTTGCTTCTCCCATGAATACTGCTTTTGAAAAGCTAATAGGAGACAAGACTAAGACCAGGGTTCTCTCCGTCCATTTCTTCCATTTGCCTCAGATTCCACTGCACAATCACCATCAAATCACTTTTCTTCTGAGATAAGAATCATGGGGATTGCATTTTAACATATTGAAATGTTAGAATTGGACAGGCTGGACTGTCCAACTGGGATTGTTTTATGGATTACTTCAAAGGCGCTTTGCAAAAAAAATGGGAATAGCTTCAGAGATGATTCCACTCACGGTAAGAGACCAGAGGCAGCTCAGTGCTTTAAGAGACTGAAGGAGGAATCCGTCCCAGCATTTCTCCCTGAGTTCTGCCTTTACGACGGAATGCTTCGTTCTCAGCCCTCAGCCTCCAAGTGTAGAAGATACTGCAGAGTGATTGAAAGGAAATTGTTCTGATATTATGGCGGGGAAGGTGTGCCTGAAGTGCTTTGAGCCTTCGTGAAATGTGAAGATCGTGATAATTGAATCGGTGAATGGCGAGGTTCTGAGTGACCAGATGCTGTGCTTTTTTCAGGAACTCCTATTGCTGGACAGCTCCCCAGCGACCATCGAAGTCACTGCTTGCAGAAACCGTTTGCTTTTAAATGAAAACCCTACAACTGATGAAGTATAAGGACTAATTTCTATTACAGCGCAAATCCAGGTATCTTTTCCATGCCTCTTTGTTGGGGTTTTTCCTCCCCTTTATGTGTCTCAACAGAAAACGGTTGGTAATAACATGCAAATGAACATTTTGGAATAAGGAGACTACTATGAGATGTGAATATGTGGCTTTTCCTTTATATAGTAAAATCTTTCTTTCACTCCATAATTCCATGATCAAGTTTTTTTTCACTTTCATTTCTATCTCTTTTTGGCTTTCAGCTGATAAAAAGGTTTCTAAACACACACACACACACACATATATATAATTAGAAAGAATTTGTTTTGACCTGATTATTTGGATCTCTCTTGTGTGAAAAGACCAAAAAAAAAAAAAAAAGAGGATTGCAATGATTCCATCAGATTTACAAGCTGGGTGCCTGGAGTAATCCAGATAAATTGACCACCATTGGGTTCTACATTTAGTTATCTTAGAAGCCATCTCCTTTGTGGATACTTTACTCATAAGGCAGCAATCCAGTTGGAGTGATATAGACATTTCCCTATCCATGGTCCTGAAAGAAAAGGCGCATGTTTCTTCATTTTTTTTTTAATTTGATTTATATGCCGCCCTTCTCCGAAGACTCAGGGTGGCTTACAATGTGCTCAGCAATAGCCTTCATCCTTTTGTATATTTATACAAAGTCAGCTTATTGCCCCCACAAACTGGGTCCTCATTTCACCTACCTTAGAAAGGATGGAAGGCTGAGTCAACCTTGAGCCTTGGCGAGATTCGAACCCTGCAGTAATTGCAGGCAGCTGGTCTTAATAACCAGCTTAATAACAGGGTGCCTTAAACCCCTGTACTACCAAGGCTCTTTGAAGATGGCAGGACGGTGGGTGTTGGAGGTGATCTCCAACTTATATACTTCCAGTACCCAAACTCAATAATCTATCCTCATATGAGAGTAAGAAGAAGCTGAGTAGAAGCTGGAGTTCTCCTCATCCATCAATTCTTCCCAAAAGTTTCCATCTGGTCTAACTGAAAGAAACTTGGCTGAATTTGATTAACCCAAAATTCCCTCTCTGGATATCCCAAGGCATTGGAATAGGTGCTGGTCCTTCAAGATGGACCTTTCCAATGCTCACCAATATCAGCATCCATCTAAATATTCAGGTTTGGGAGACCTGTGATTCTTTGGAGACATAGCTGGATTGGAGATCTCTTTTTATAGCTGATTATGATTCAGTGAGATGAAAACTAAAGGCAAACATATGTTATGGAAATACGGAAACAGAAGTAAACCAGTATTTCCAGGAATTTTCTTTCATCTCACATTCTCAGAAACAGGAAGGTGTCCTCGATGTGCAGGTGGCATTCACCAATGGGTAATGCCACCTGCATATGACCAGGTAACCCAATTTCTCCTTAGCTTTATTTTAGATGGCAACATCATTATGGCATCACGTAGCTACAGATCACACAGGTCTTGGAAAAACTTGTCATCAAGCTAATACCAAAAACAGCTGCATCACCAAGACCAGTGTGATATTTAAAGTTAGTAATATTACTCTCAGAAAATGAATAAATGCCTGATGAGGATGGGAAGGGTACACAAGCTTATGCCAGCTGGGAACCTGTGGTTTTGTGTCACTGCATCTCTCTACGGCTTTGTCCCACCAATTGTCCTCCAGGTATGTTGATACTGTAGCTTTCCCATTGACTGGAAGTTCTAAGAAGCTCAGTCCTGCCACCCTGGAGAGAAATAGATCTAGGAAGTTGCTTGCAGACATCAAGGCAATTTCTTTCAAGACTAGGTCATCCTTAAGAAGATGTTGAGAGACTAGGGAGGAACAGCCTATCAATTTACCCCACCAAAATATGCTATGGCTGAATGCTCAAAAAGCATTTCCATGTTCTTTTTCTTTTCTTTTTTTTTAATATTTACCATTTTATTTTATTTTTTAAAATAATTTATTATTATTTTTTTCTTTAAAAACAAGAACAAGAACTAGACACAAGAACAGTTTTTTCCCGAATGCCATCACTCTGCTAAACAAATAATTCTCTCAACATTGTCAAACTATTTACTAAGTCTGCGCTACTATTAATCTTCTCATTGTTCCCACCACCCACCTCCTTCCACTTATGACTGTATGGCTGTAATTTTGTTGCTTGTATCCTTACGATTTATATGGATACTGTTTCCTGATTGCTTATTTGTACCCTATGACTACCATTAAGAGTTGTACTTTATGATTCTTGATGAATGTATTTTTTCTTTTATGTACACTCAGAGCATAGGCACCAAGACAAATTCCTTGTGTGTCCAATCACACTTGGCCAATAAAAAATTCTATTCTATTCTATTCTAACAAAAAAAAAGTTTCCATTTCACAACAGTTCCATATCTGTGTATATCCACAATTTATATTCCACATCCCCACATATTCACATATTTATATTTGTGGTTCCCTTATTCCTTACATAGGAATGTAAGCCTTATTAAGCTAAATCCAAGCTGTGGGTGATTGCTTTTGCAGCCAAGGCATAGAACATGCCCTTATTAAATATGGGGGGGGGGAAGCTTAATTGGGATTTCAGATCCCAAAGGCAGTTTCTCCGCTGTCTCCTTTCAGGAGGAAAAAGGCAAGATTGGAGGCATCAAAAATCACACATAAATATGAGGAAGGAAATAGAAGTCTCCTTCATTCAAACTTGACTTTTGGTGACTTCATGGAACTGTCCATGCTGTTCTTCTTGGGAGTGATGTGGAACCTTGTTTTACAGTCTAGTTTACACTTCTGGGATCTCCTGATGGTCTCCCATCTGACTACTGACCAAATCCAATCCTGTTTCCTTTTCCAGAGCATTTAGCTGGGTCCCGTGAATAAGTGGCAGGTCAGTTCCATTGATTTCAGCAAGACTTCCAATATTTGAGGGGCCGCCACAAGGAAAACGGGGGTCCACCTATTCTCCAAAGCAGCAGAAGGCAGGACAAGAAGCAATGGAGGGAAGCTAATTAAGGAGAGAAGCAACCTAGACCTTCAGAGCTGGAGAAGCTTCTTGGATGAGAAGCAAAAGGTCTTCAAAGAAAAACAAGAAAGTCCAGTTGCCTCTTGAAAAAACACCTTTGGGAATAACCATGACCTGAATGACTGAGAATCTCCATTGACGTCAACTTAGAACTAAGGAGAAATTTCCTAACTGTGAGAACAATTAACCAGTGGAACAGCTTGCCTTAAGAAGTTATGGTTGCTCCATCACTGGAGGCTTTTAAGAAGAGACTGGAAAGCCATTTGTTTGTAATGATATTATAGGGGTATCCTGCTTGAGCAGGGGGTTGGGCTAGAAGACCTCCAAGGTCCCTTCCAACTTTTTTATTCTGTTAATATAAAGCTCAAATCATTATTTGAGGGGCCTGGTGGTGCAGCTAGCTAATAGCCTGTTATTAACATTCAGCTGCCTGTAATTACTGTAAGTTCGAATCTCCCCAGGCTCAAGGTTGACTCAGCCTTCCATCCTTTCTAAGGTAGGTAAATTGAGGACCCAGTTTGTGGGGGCAGTAAGCTGACTTTGTATAAATATACAAAAGTATGAAGGCTATTGCTTAATGCACTGTAAGCCGCCCTGAGTCTCCGGAGAAGGGCGGCATATAAATGAAAAAGAAAAAAGAAAGAAAGAAAGAAAGAAAAAGAAAGAAAGAAAGAAAGAAAGAAAGAAAGAAAGAAAGAAAGAAAGAAAGAAAGAAAGAAAAAGAAAAAGAAAAAAATGAAATTATTTTTTGGTATATAAACTTAACATTACTGTCTGTTACTTCTCTGTAAACATGCGCAGAATGGGGCTTACATTTTCTGCTGATTTTCCTAACAGAATTAAGTCGGCTCAAACTCCCCCCACCCCCCACCCACCCTCATTTCCCGTGTATTGAAATCCATTCGCATTCTGGCTTGGTTCACACGTGCGAGAACGTTCATCTCGGGGACCCCCTGCAACATGAGCAGAGAAACGTCGGTGAGAATGGGTCCTTCGTGCCACCTGGAAAAACCAAGAACCGTCCCATTACCTTCACCGGAAAAAAAAGAAAAAGAAAAGAAAAAAGATTTTCAACGGAGTCGTTTGCAGACAACAAAAGGTTTGAGTTCAGCTAAGGATGGTCGTCCCAAAGGTGCATTTTTTTCAGGAGGCGGCTGGACTCTGTTTTTTTTTTCTTTTGAAGACGTTTCGCTTCTCATCCAAGAAGCTTCTTCAGCTCTGACAGGATGGTGGAGAATGGAAGGATTTATACTCCTTGCACTTATATTCCTTGCTTCTCATCAAGGGTTTATATTCCTTGATGAGAAGCGAAAGGTCTTCAAAAGGAAAAAACAACAACAACAACAACCAGAAAGTCCAATTGCCTCCTGAAAAAAACGCCTTTGGGACAACCGCCTGGTGGCTCAGCAGACTGATAGCATTGTGATTAATACCAGCTGTCTGCAATTACTGTAAGTTCGAATCTCACCAGGCTCAAGGTTGACTCAGCCTTCCATCCTTTCTAAAGTTGGTGAAATGAGGACCCAGATTGTGGGGGCAATAAACTGACTTTGTATAAATATACAAAAGAATGAAGGCTATTGCTTAACCTTAACGCATTGTAAGCCGCCCTGAGTCTCCGGAGAAGGGCGGCATATAAATCAAATTTAAAAAAAAAAAAACAACCGCGACCTGGATGACTGAGAATCGCTACAGACTCTTAAGGATGGTCGGTGACATTTCTTGCTAAGTGAAGGACACGTGGATGGTGGAGAAGAAGAAGAAGAAGAAGAAGAAGAAGAAGAAGAAGAAGAAGAAGAAGAAAGCACCGAGGGAATAATAGGGAAGTTTTGAAGGAATTGTCTCTGTGGAAGCACACAGAACCATTTCCCAGCTCCTGATGTGCACGGAATCCATAACATCGTAGGCTTTCAAAACTCGGTTCTTTTCTTTTTCTTTTTTTAAAAAAAAGTCTTAACTTTTTTTTTCCAGCGATCCTTTTTTAGGCATGATCGATTTCAACTTTCGGCCGTGACCTTCCGCCCCTCTTCTGGTGATGGCGTTTCTTTCACTCTCTTTAAGAGGCAGTGAAAGTACATTTTACATCGCGGGGCGGGGGAAGAGCTGGAAGGGATCGATCTCGAAAGTTAAAACGTGAACTCGTCTGAGGAGCTTTCGCCTGCCAAAAAAAACCCGGGAGGAGCGAAGTGATGCTTCAGTCCTAGAGCGACCCTGAATTCCACACACATTCCTCCCGTTTCAATCGGAGGGGAGGGAGGGAGGGAGAAAAGTGGGGCGGGGGCGAGAGGAGAGAGGGGAGAGAGAGAGAGAGAGAAATGACACAGAGAGAATGAGAGAGAAAGAATGAAAGAATGAAAGAGAGAGCGAGAGAAAGAGAAAATGGGAGAATGGGAAGGAGAGAAAGAGAGAGAATGGGAGAATGGGAGAGAGAGAGAAAGACAGAGCAAGAGATTGAGAGAATGAGAGAGAGAGAAAGAGAGAGAGAATGGGAGAGAGAGAGAAAAAGAAAGAATGAGAGAGAGAGAATGAGAGAATGAAAGAGAGAGAATGAGAGAGAAAGAGAGAGAGAATGGGAGAATGGGAGAGAGAGAATGAGAGAATGAAAGAGAGAGAGAATGAGAGAGAAAGAGAGAGAGAATGGGAGAGAGAGAGAGAATGGGAGAATGGGAGAGAGAGAGAAAGACAGAGCAAGAGATTGAGAGAGAGAATGAGAGACAGAGAAAGAGAGAGAAAGAGAGAGAGAATGGGAGAGAGAGAGAAAGAAAGAATGAGAGAGAGAGAATGAGAGAATGAAAGAGAGAGAGAAAGAGAGTGACAGAATGGGAGAGAGAGGGAGAGAGAGACGGGGAAATAGTTGCCTTGTCATGTAACGCATTGTGCTGATTTATGATAAAATTTTAACGAAACCATGCATATTTTAAGAGCCTTTAATCACCGCATGAAAATTTAATTCATGAACTGCAGCACGTTTAACTAAAATGAAGCGTTCATTCATTAGGACTAATTAATTTGTTAAAGGATTTTGGCGGCTTGGGGGTGGGTGGGGGGAAGGCAAGGTTAAGGTAGGAAGAAAATCCTTTGTTGGTTTCGTGGCTTAATCCCCCAGGTTCCCTTCAAGGTAAATACATACAGAGTCAGTCTGGCTGTTTGGTAGTGAAAGTAAAAGTTTTTTTTTTTTTAAGTGAACGTCCATTCTCTAGGTAACCGGAGGGGACATCGGAAAAGACCTGAAGCACAACTTCTGTTCCATTCTTCTCCAGTTCTGCTTTGATCTTGTTCCTTCCTTTCTCGATAGTCCTCACGAGCCATGTGCACAGGTATATTTGCTACACATCCATAGAACATAGAAAAGGTTGGAAGGGACCTCAGAGGTCTTCTAGTCCACCCCCGCTCGACTTTATACCATTCCAGACTGCTTGTCTAATCTCTCTCTCTCTCTTTTTCATAAGATGGCAATAACACATTTTTCGTATTTGGAAATGTCAACTTTGAGAGAATATTAACTCTAACATTGTAAGGAAGTTGATAGAAAGGAGGAAGATACTCCAAGTCAGTCATTGGGATCCAGCACACACACTGATTCACAATCTCCCGCAAATTGGGATGCTTCTGTTGCTGCTGTGACTCTCATTTTATCGTTGTTTTGTTTGTTGATGTCTTCCTCAATAGAATGTGCCCCCTCTGATATGTAGGATATACAGCAGGGATGAAATCCAGCAGGTTCTGGAGAACCGGTAGCAGAAATTTTGAGCAGTTCAGAGAACCGGCAAATACCACCTCTGGCTGGCCCCAGAGTGGGGTGGGAATGGAGATTTTGCAATATCCTTCCCCCAGGAGTGGGGAGGGAATGGGGATTTTGCAGTATCCTTCCACTGGAGTGAGGTGGGAATGGAGATTTTGCAGTATCCTTCCCCTGCCACACCCACCAAGCCACACCACGCCCACCAAGCCACGCCCACAGAACAGGTAGTAAAAAAATTTGGATTTCACCACTGATATACAGCCATTTGTATCCTGACCTTCAGAACTGAAAACTTTGACAAAGCTGCATGGTGGCTCTTCCCAATTTAAGCAACTCTTTGAGACTGCAGGGGGAAAAAAGGAGTTTATGAGTTGTGAATATTGCAAGCAACTGCCTTGGGTCTATGTATTGACTGCTGAGGATTATATCCATTGGAATTCAGTGAGATGCAGGTAAGTTGAGTTACATCTTAAATAGAACACAGAATAATAGAGTTGGAAGGGATCTTGGAGGTCTTCTAGTCCAACCCCCTATATCATTTCAAACAATTGGTTGTCCAGTCTTTTTTTTTAGCCTTCCATGATGGAGCACCGACAACTTCTTCTTCTTTTTATTTATTTATATTTTATTTTAGTACAAATAATCCATCTTCCATTAAACATTGTGTCATCTGGGTACAAAGGTTTGTGCAATAACAGTTAAAATTTACAATCATATTCATTATTTAATCTAGTCTTAACTTAATACCTATACATTAAATATCTGATACTTTACATCCTCTTCTTAGTTTGCTTAACTCTATTAACTATTTTCTATATTTTACTCATCTACTTTTATTTCTAATTCTTTTATTTATCCCCTAACCATCGATAAAATGTTTTCCATATCGTATAATAACCAGTTTGTTCTTTCTCTTTAATTGCCAGTGTTAATCTATTCATTTCTGCACATTCTAATATCTTCCTTACCATATTCTTCTCTGTAGGAATCTCTTCACTTTTCCAGTTTTGTGCAATAACAATTCTAGCTGTGGTTATTACATGAATAATCAAATATACATTTTCTTTACTATAAGTTTCTGGTAAGATCCCCAACAGGAATATTTCAAGTTTCAAGTCAATATGTTGTATTATCTTTTCCAAGCATGTGCATATTTTTATCCAATATTTTTTTAGCTTCTACACATGTCCACCACATATGATATGAGCCAGGTGTCTGATAACTTCTGAAGGCAAGTTATTCCTTTGGTTAATTGATCTCACCATTACAAACTTTCTCCTTAGTTCTAGGTTGCTTGTCTCCTTGGTTACATACCAATCATTGTTTCTTGTCTTACCTATTGGTGCTTTGGAAAATAGTTTGACCCCCTCCTCTTTGTACATAGGAGTCCCTACAAAAATGGGGGGTGGGGTGTTAAATGATTTTCCAATAGGTTGGAAATCTCCCACTGAAGTATAAGTTGGGAGCAGTTAGAGAAGGGGTATTTGGTGGTGGTGGTGGAGAAACCATTGCTTATAAAATCTACTTTTTTGGCATAGGTCTGTCAGGTAGAAAGGTAAACCATTTGCAAAGCTGACCCCTCAAGAGTTTCCCTGAAGGATCCTGAAATACTTTTGATAATGTTGTGTTAACACTCATGTCTCTTTCCAAGGAACCTGGGAAGAATCCAAAATGATTTGTAACCAAGTTCTTCACATCTGCTCAAACTTACCTACCCCCTCATCCCCATCCCCATCCCCCAAAATGAAGGGGGAGTGAGAACCTCACAAACTGTCAGAAACAGCATAAATGTATAGAGTAATTGCAACTCTGAAACTTTTGCAAATCTTTTACTGAAGTACATTTCCCTGTTTTCTTTCTTTGGATGCGTGCATAGGAAACTGGATTGCAGAATATTTTAATTTGTACGGTGGATATTCTTAAGAGCTATTCCTGGAAATGCTTTCTGATATTGAAGGTAGCTTTGCTTGCTCACTGGTGAAAAAAATCCAAGGGCCCAAACACACGTTCATAGCAGTCCAAATAAAATGTTTCCAAAGCTGTAAGGAAGGTTTTCAGTTTGGGGGATTTTTTTTTTTTTTTAGAGGGGCAAAAAAATTGGCACAGGATTTATTATTTGACATGTTTGCTTCAGTAAACCATATTATAAAGATTGCATTTTGTTACTTGCTGCAGATGGGAGAGGGGAAAAAAAGTGGATCTATGATTGTTATTTTGATGTACTTCAAACTGCATCCTTTCCCATATCTTACAAAGACTTAGATATTTTGTGATGATTGTTGTTGCTGTGTTGTAATCTATGGATGAGACAAATAAATATTGATTGGCTGAATCTTGGCTCACGTGTTATTGTTCCCAGCAATAGTAGATGACAGATGGACGTACATAAGGCAATTGGACACCATAGTCAAATTCATGACTATGTATACCAGATCACTCAGGAAAAAAAAATAAGTCAAAAAAGGAGAATCTACCTCAATGCTCTTGTTGATTTAGTCTACCTCTGACAATTTTTCAATTCTACATCACCAGAAAATGTGGATCTGGATTGTTTTGTTGGGGTGGAATTGGGATTTGACAATGCAGTTCTAAAGTTCACTCAGAGTTAATTCTCATGGAAGACCCTATTTGATTTCTCTGTGCAAAACTATTGAAAGTTCAGTTCTGGTATTTTAGGTAACATTAAAAAAAAAAAGGCAGCCAAATGGAAAAGACATTGGAAAAAATGTTGATAATACAATAATTTAAATTTTTGGTTTAATTTAATTCCATGTAAAGTGGACTCCGATGCTACTATTGAGGAAAATACTGCATGGAGTACCAGAGAGCTGAATTCTGGGCCCTATGATGTTCAGTTGTTATTTTTTTAATCAGTGACTTGGATGAAGGAAGAGATTTTACCTTAGGTGTTCTAGTGATAATGATTTCAAAAAAATTCAGAGAAACCAGCCATTGGAGCAATATTATCTCAGTCCAAAACTTCATCATGATTTGTGACTTATGATTATCATTGCTGCATTATCACATTGCAATGAACAAGGACATACATTCAATTTCGCAGCTACTAAGATTGTCGGCTGAGCAGGTACAAAGATAGCCAGGGAAAAGATTGAAGCCTGTGAAATGGGCCCCTTGTCAGTCAACAGGAGGGCTGATTTACCATCAAGTGATTAGGTACTTAGGAGCCGAGGACTTGGCTGCACAAAGAAACAACACCCAATCGCTGGCTATCAACACACCAGTCAACCAATAGGCAGGCACCACATAAATATGATGCATAAAATAACCCAAAGCACATATTATGGTAGAGAGAATTTCCCTGAGGATGGAATACTGCATCCAGCTAACAATCATCTCAATTAGCAATAGAAGTTTTGGGCTCAATGATGGTCATAAGTCATGGACTACCTGTGTTGTAATAACAAACCTGTCCTCGATATACGCTTTTTATTCTGGAAAATGAAAAGTGGGCAAAGTTGAACATTTAAGGACATTGTCTTGAAATGTGCAAAGAAAGCTCATACCGCTTTGTAACTCTTTGTTTTTTTAAGGGTAAGTGGTGGATAATCATAACCCTGAAATCATTTTAGTGCTGTTTCAATGGAATAAGAAAACAGGTAATTGTTGCTGAAGACATTTTTCATTCTTTCCTCTCTTGAGCATTTTAAAATTATACAACATCTGTATGTCTAAATAGAATGGATAAGGGATGGGAAAAGTACGCTGGTGCTATAAAGACAGAAAATAGTTTTTTAAAAAAATCTGAACCATTTCTGCAATAGAAATGAGCCTTGGTAGTACAGGGGTTTAAGGCACCCTGTTATTAAGCTGGTTATTAAGACCAGCTGCCTGCAATTACTGCCAAGGCTCAAGGTTGACTCAGCCTTCCATCCTTTCTAAGGTAGGTAAATTGAGGACCCAGTTTGTGGGGGCAATAAGCTGACTTTGTATAAATATACAAAAGGATGAAGGCTATTGCTTAGCGCATTGTAAGCCGCCCTGAGTCTTCGGAGAAGGGCGGCATATAAATCAAATTAAAAAAAAAAATAGCCACTAAATCTTTGTGTAAGGATCGGCTAAATATTAAGCATGTTTGAGATTGTAAATTCATAATTATTTAATTTTCTTTCTTTTTCTTTTTCCTTTTTGGCCAGAGGGCTACACTTCATGCTTTAGTCATATGCTGGAACTCACATTCGAAAAATGCATAAGAGTCAGAGGAAAGAATGATGGAGCCAGGACAAAAGCTAAATTTGATTTAAGAAATTTGAACTCTCGAGAACCCTGTTCTGCTCTAGACAATGGTTAAAGTGCAGTATTGCAGGCAAATTCTGCCCACAAACTGGAGTTTGATCCTCACAGGCTCAAGGTTGTATTTTTATATGCGAATCATTTCAAAAGTTGCCTACGCTTTGGTCAACTTCTTCTATGTATCAGTCACAAAGGGGATTCCAACTGAGAATGTGTGATGATAGGCAAAATAGGGGTGAAATGCTCCCGGTTCGGACTGGCTCGGCCGAGCCGGCAGCGATGACGGCTGGTGGTTCAGAGAACCGGTAGCGATGGCAGCTCGAGGCTCCGCCCACCCACCCGGTCATCATTACTTCCTGGTTTTAACCAGGAAGTAACCTGTTTTTTACCCTCTGCGCATGCACAGAAGGGTTTGCATATGCGTAGAGGGTCAGTGCACACATGTGCGGCATATGCACTGCTGAACTGGCAAGGAAGGTAAGTAGATTTCACCCCGAGGCAAAGACTTAGTTTTGTCTTGTATAATAACAGTGGGAAATCTGATTTTGTTTCCTGATAAGTGTCTACATCCGAAATCCAGATGGAAACCAACAGGAGACCAGGAAACTAATGCTGTGACTGTATTTTATTGTTAACAGTGGAGAAAAGAAAGAATACATTTTCTGTCTTGGTTTTATAGATCAGTCTAATCAGATAGACTGCAGAATACACAATACCGAATAATAAATTGGAAGGGACCTTGGAGGTCTTCTAATCCAAACTCCCGTTCAAGCAGGAGACCCCATACCATTGCAGAAAAATGACTGTCCAATCTCTTCTTAAAAGCCTTGAGTGATGAAGCACCCAGAACCTCTGAAAGCAAGTTGTTCTACTGATCAATTGTTCTCAGTGTCAGGAAATTTCTCCTTAGTTCCAGGTTGCTTCTCTCCTTCATTAGTTTCCATCCATTGTTTCTTGTCTTGCCTTCTGGTGCTTTGGAGAACAGGTTGACTCCCCTCTTCTTTGTGGCAGCCCCTAAGATATTGGAACACTGCTATCATGTCACCCCTAGTCCTCATTTTAGACTAGACATACCCAATTCCTACAACCATTCTTCATATGTTTTAGTCTCCAGGCCCTTAACCTTCTTAGCTGCTCTTCTCTACACTCTTTCCAAAGTCTCAACCCCCTTTTTATTATGTGGTGGCCAAAACTGGAGGCAGTATTCCAGATGTGGTCTTACTAAGGCTTTATATACTTCACGCGATCTTGACTCTATCCCTCTGTTAATGCAACCTAGGACTGCGTTGGCTGTTTTGGCTGCCGCAGCACACTGCTAGCTCATATTTAACTGATTGTCCACTAGGATGCCAAGATCCCTCTCACACTTTGTGATTTGAGCTAGGTTTCACCTAATTTGTACTTGTACATTTGGTTTTATAATAAATAAGCTGCAGTTATTAATACTTTATCATTAGTACTTGTACATTTGGCTTTATATAAACTACAGCTTAATAGAAGCCAGTTGTTTTGGAGTGTAACTTTAATAATCCTAAAACATAAGCTGTACTGGTTAAGACTTCTGGAGTTGTGATCAAAAACATTGGGGGGGGGGCTACCCCCGGGTTGTCTTTCACCTGCCCTACGCTGTTAGGATGATTAAGTGCAATCACTCCCAGAAGGCAGGTAGGATTGCCTGCAGTTGAGTTGGCTAGATTCAAAGTAGGGCAATGCAGATTTTCGGATTCCCCGAAGTAGAAAAGCAGACACATTTCTATCGTGTAGCCAAGGCAGTCCTGCTTTTGTAGTAGTTCAATACACGTTGAGTTTTGTGTGTGCAAACCTCCTGCTATTAAATATTTAAACAATGAGCAACGGAGATGAACGTGAGGCGTGCGGTGTGCCCTTGAGTGGCTCATGAAAGGGGAAGAGCTGCATCCAAAGAAGATATGTTAATACCGCAACTTCTGTTTATCTAACCTTTGGCCCACCTGGGTGACAAGGTCGTGTTTATCCAGAGAGATGCATTTACTACCAAGCTGCTGTTTGAAAACAAAGCACAGCTTCAAATACAGTTTTGCATGCAATACCAGGTAGGGCTGGAAAAAAAAAAATCTGCTAGCAAATGGTAGTCAGGCAATGGATAAGCTATGCTTATCTACTTGATAACTTGATTGTCATACTGATTCATATTAAAAAGGAAATTCTGTTGCCTGCTCTCAAGTGTATATCTACCCAAACACATATATAACACAAGCTACATACATACACAAATATATACCTGCACATATACATTTACAGATACATATGCAAAGGTGGGCGGCACATGAATTAACAACCGGTTCGCCCACCACCGAAAATGTGAGCACATGTGCATGCATGCTCACTTTGCTTGTGCGCGGGCCTTCCACATATGCATGCAGCCTTCTGCACATTTGCATTGCTCACACGCGTGGCTTGCATGCATGTGACCGGCTTAAAAAATGTGGCTAAATCGGACGGCATAGCACCAAGACGGGTGGGTCGCAACTACTGCTTCGCCCGAACTGGTCCGAACTGGCAGCAGCCCACCACTGTACATATGTATATGTATGTATTTTTTACACACACACACACACACACACACACACACACACACACACACACACCAGAGGTGGATTTCAGCAGGTTCTGACCAGTTCTGGAGAACCGATAGCGGAAATTTGAGTAGTTCGGAGAACTGGTAGTAAAAATTCTGCCAGGCCCCGCCCCCATCTATTCTCTGCATCCCAAGTCCCAGCTGATTGGGAGGAAATGGGGATTTTGCAGTAACCTTCCCCTGGAAACTTGAAAGTTTACAAGGTTGATGCTATATGGAACAAAACTGGGACTGAACCTAGGAAAACAAGTCTTGAAGAGGATGTGTAGGGTCCCAGACAATGGAAGGTTCCATAACTATCTGAAGGTTCAATAACTAGATTAAGAGTTAGGATTAGAGCCTCACACCGAGGGTGTCAGCTGATGTGCCCTACACAGGTAGTCCTTGACTTACAACAGTTCATTTAGTGACCGTACGAAGTTACAACAGCATGGAAAAAAGGCACTTATGACCCCTTTTCACACTTACACCCACTGCAGCATCAAACACTTACAGCAGGGATGAAATCTAGCAGGTTCTGACAGGTTCGGGAGAACCGGCAGCAGAAATTTTGAGTAGTTTGGGGAACCGGCAAATACCACCTCTGGCTGGCCCTGGAGTGGAGTGGGAATGGAGATTTTGCAATCTCCTTCCCCCAGGAATGGGGTGGGAATGGAGATTTTGCAGTATCCTTCTCCTGGAGTGGGGTGGGAATGGAGATTTTGCAGTATCCTTCTCCTGGAGTGGGGTGAGAATGGAGATTTTGCAGTATCCTTCCCCTGCCACGCCCACCAAACCATGCCCACCAAGCCACACCCACAGAACCGGTAGTAAAAAAAATTGAATTTCACCACTAGCCCACAGTCACACGATCAAAATCCAGACGCTTGGCAACTGGCTCATATTTATGACCGTTACAATATCCCAGGGTCACGTGATCATCCCTTTTTGCGACCTTCTGACAAGTAAAGTCAAGGGGGAAGCCGGATTCACTTAACAACCGTGTTATTAATTTAACGACTGCAGTGACTCACTTCACAACCCCTCCTCGTGCCCCGTCTTGGCTTCCAGAGGCACTGCGGGCTGGTCCTTTGCTATTTCCAGGCCGGCCTTGTGGGCCAGATTTAAGTACTCTGTAGGCCGAATCCCCCCCGCAGGCCTTGAGTTTGACACCCCTGATCTAGCAATACTTTTAATACTTCCAACTAAAGCTTAAAGATATGTTGTATTTCTTCCATGGCACAATATATTAAAAGGCCTTTTTTGTTTACTTTTTTTTTGTTTTGTTTACGAGACAAATAAACTGACAACATATGGCCGGCTTCAGTATTTCAGTGGTAGAATCTGGGCCTGTCTCAAAATGCCTGGTTTTTGGGTTCCTCAGCAACTGCCAGGTGCCACTTCAGATCTAAGCCATCATGTTGTTTGCTTGGTTTGGCTCTGCGTGCTCCGCCAGACCAGCTGCTGTGATTTGAAAAACATGGTTTATTGTACCTCATGCGAACAATCAGCTTCTGGAATGCCTCTACGATCAGACTAGGTAAAACTGGGCTACATATAGACCTGAAACCAGAGGTATTTTTGTTGGGCATTCTACCAGAAAAATAGGATAAAAAGACTACATATCTGATCTTGCATATACTAACCGCAGCTAGAATTTGCGCAACAATGGAAAAATGATGAAATCCCGTCTGAGGGGAATGTAATTAAGAAAACATTAGAATGCGCAGAAATGGATAGACTAACGCTTACTATTAAGGATAAAGAAGAAACTTAATATTTTTTGATATGGGACATATTTTATCAATGGCTAGATAACAGAAATAGAAGTTAGAAAGTAGGAGATATTAAAAGGGGAAATGTTAAAGTGGAGAGTTGATAAAGAATATGATGTTAAGTATTATTATTATTATGTTATTATATTATCAATATCATGGTGATGAATACCACAACAAAGATGTGTAATATGACTATTTAAACATAACTGTACCCAGACCACACGCTGGTTGATGAAAATTGAATGTTATATAAATAAAACAAATAAAACATGAAAAAAAAAATTGGGCTACAGGTTGAAAAAAAGGAACTACATTTTATTTGTTCCCGCACAAAGTATTTTCCACTCAGAGTAGCAAAGGTTCACCTCATCTGAAGTCAGAAAAACTATCTTCTGTTTCGACACTAATTCTGTTTTGAATTAGCTATGACAATGCATGCTTGCGCTTAACAAAATAAGAAGGCACTGTCCCACACATATGGAATAAAATGCAAACTTTCAGTTTTAAACTTGAGCTATAGGTGAAAGTTCTGAGCTATAGGTGAAAGTCCTACCTATGGTGCATTATACTTGTTCTCGTGTCGTTGCCCTTTGCCTCAGTTTCCTATATGTCATTTATGAATAAAACTGTCCCATTTTGGTAAGCAGGGCCAAGGCAGAAACAAAACTGTTTTTAATGGAATGGACTTCAAATTCACTGGATTTAATTAGGATTATCTTCATTTACCTGGCTGATTTGAGCCAATTTTGAAAAAGCTAAACAGGGTGTCAGGAATTTGAGATAGTAAAGTTCAGGCATGGGGGATGGAAAGACAAACAGCAGGAAGGAAGACATGTTGACAAGAATTAGAGGTGCTAAACCAGAATAAGTCAGCCACCAAGGACACCTGGCTTGGGAACAGAATGTAAAACTACGAGAGACGCCAAGCATCAAAATGGTTCCTAAAACATCAAAACAGCCTTCTCTTGGACACTGAAGGACTGGTCAGGGGAAAGGGCCAGGGAAATAAGAAGTGTAACCTTTGCGCGGCAATACTCATTTTTGCTGCAACCACTTAACTTTAGTAAAAGAACCTATCACTTCATCCAAATGGAGTTGAGGGTCTTTCTTTCCTAGAGACCTAAGTTGGGGCAGCTCTGACACAGGGTGAGTACTTGGATTCAATTAGTTTGGCAGAAAGACCATCTTTAAAAAAAGCATCAACAAACCTCTTTAAAAAAAAAGATTTGTAAAAATGAACAAACATCAAATAGTCATCAGAAGCTGAACAAAAGTAAAGGGAGAACTCACCTATTTTTGCTATCACTTGTAATTACAATTTCGTATCATGTTTCAGGAGGTGCTTGAATCACATGTAACCCTTACAGCTTTATTGTATAATACGTTTTTTGGATATAAAGATGTGAAATTTAACTGTCTGCTGTTCATTACTGTAGTACAAATAATATATGTAATCATGGAGTTTGTATATCCAGATTGAATATCTGTGGATTTTGCTATGCAAATCAGCTGACTTTCTACATGGGCGAGGCCCCATAATTAATGTTATGCAGTGAAAATGACCAAAGACTTAGTTGGAGTGCCAGAACTGCCAGTAAAGCACATTATCTTCTTGGAAGATAAATGCCATATAAATAAAACTGAAGGCCAATTCGTAACCTAAATGATTGCTTATTCAAGGGTAATTTGTTCTGATCTTATCCTCCAGTATACAATACAAGCAATAACTGATTTGACGCTGAACTCAAAAAAGCTTTAATTACTCCACTTCAAGTGGAACTTTCCTTTTAATAACTAGGAAGCATTCATTATGTTCAAAAACTGTCCAGATGGTGCTTAAAAAACAACCTGCACCTGAACAGGTGAAGACCTTTCTAAGGTAGGTAAATTGAGGACCCAGTTTGTGGGGGCAATAAGCTGACTTTGTATAAATATACAAAAGGGTGAAGGCTATTGCTTAGCACATTGTAAGCCGCCCTGAGTCTCCGGAGAAGGGCGGCATATAAATCAATTTTTTTTAAAAAAAACAAAAAACATCAGCAAGACCAAGGAGATGGTGTTGGACTTCTGGAGGAAGAGAGAGGAACCTGCCCCACTTTACATCGAGAGGGGCTGTGTAGAGAGAGTCTCCTCCTTTAAATTCCTGGGAGCCCATCTCAGCGAAGACCTCACCTGGAAAAACAATATGATCCAGATGGCCAGGAAGGCCCAATAGAGACTCCATTTCCTTAGAGTCTTGCGTAAAAACAAGGTGGAACAACAACTGATGACCTCTTTTTATCGGTCCACAATAGAAAGCGTCCTCACTTATTGCATCACGGTATGGCATGCCGGTTTGACAGCCGCGGATAGAAAAGCATTACAGAGGGTGGTGAGACCAGCACAAAACATTGTGGGCTGTCCCGATACCACTAGATGAGATCGCTAGGGCTCGCTGCCTTAGAAGAGTGAAGAAAATCTTCAGGGATGATTCTCACCGTGGTCATCACTTCTTTACCCTCCGACCATCGGGAAAGAAATATAAAGCGTAGCCAGCCGCACAAACAGGCTGAAGAACAGTTTTTATCAGTGGGCTATCGGACTCCTGAATGAGAAATAACATAACTACGTAGTATGATGGACTGCAGGGCCGGCGCAATGTGTAACATGTTCACACTGGTGCAATAGGACTGGGTGTTTTGTTAATATGATTTATTTTGTTAGGGATTTTCTGTCTTCACTGTGAGTTGTATTGTGTTGGGGGTGGTGGTGCACTGAGGGAGCTCAACCAATCTCATTGTACATATGTTGTGCAACTGACAATAAAGATTTGAATTGAATTGAATTATACTCTTAACATTGCGACGCTTCCTTCAATATCCTAAAGTAAACAGCATTGATATATTATGCTTCTTTGCAAATCTGGTGATCAAATTAACATTCAGAGGTATCCATGACTTTTCTGATAATTTCCGTAACTGATAAAAGTTACATTCCTAACAAGGAATTTTATAGCCCCTTATTAAGCCATAAACATTTAAAGATTTTGATCCGTGTTAATAGTATACTAAGCCTGTTAATCTTGAAACCGCCACAACATTATCTGATTATTATTGGAATCAAAAAATTAAGAAATTGACTTGAGACTTTTTTTTTTAATCATTAGTCATGGATACTTCTGAATGTTGATTTGGTCATCAGGTTTGCAAAGAAGCATCAAACTGATGCTCTTTACTTTAGGATGGGTTAAACCCCATCTTTTAAGTAGAAAACCATCGTTTTTGTAAAAAAATATCAACAATGGCTTTTTATTGAAGCACCTTAAAATTGAATAAACAAAAGTTTATTGTGAAGATCCTTGCTTCCTTTCTGGTCAGTTTCTAGGTCAGTTCCTTTAAAAAAAGAACACCACTAAATATTATAGACAGTGGCTAGAAAACTTATGCCAGTAACCAGCCAGATGTCTCAATTTAACTCAATTATTTCTTATGCTTAAGAATATGAGAAGGGAAAGCTAGTATATGACCTATTCAGTGGTGGGATCCTTCCGGTTTAACAACCAGTTCGGTGATCGTGCATGTACACAATTCAATGAAAAATCACCTTCCGTGTTAGTGCTAGGAAATTAAAACAGCTGAGGCACAGCAATCCGCTCTCCTGCGCTAATCAGCTGCTAAGATAAAGGTAAGTAAAATGCAGGGGCGGGGGGCAAGCCCAGCTGATCATCGGAGTGAACCGGTTCGCTCCCAGCTGATCGTCGGAGCTACCGGTTCACCTGAACCGGTTCAAACCAGTAGAATCCCATCGCTGGACCTATTTCAGAGAGATAAGGGATTTGACAAGTAACTGTGTTAGCCTGTTGCAACAAGTTATGGCAGTTTACAATTATAGGGAAGATGAAATAAGATCATCCTACATTTAGGATTTGGGATTTTCGTCTTTAAAATCCATTCCGATAATCCAGTTTGAATTTAATTTTGCCTTTGGCTGCTACTGCTCTCAAGTTGGGAAAAACTTTCTGATGACGTTAACAATCCTGCAAAATTATGTGCTTTGCTCCACCTGATATAAAAAGGACGTCCCTTATTCAGTCACAAACAAAGCCCTGATTTACACTGATGGGAGTGTGGGAAAGGCAACACAGGATGAAGAAGTGAAAAGAATCTCGTATGTTATAAAGCCAGCTGCTAGCTTGGAAGCTATTGTGTTTCCTCTAAAGTGACTTCCTCAAAAACCCAGCCTCGGCGTTAACCACCTTCAGTTGAAGTTTCCTTCACTTCGGTGCATCGTTTACGTAGCTGGCTTCTTTGTTCTTCCGTAAAGATCTTTCCTATCCTTTCTGGAATCTTCCTTTTCAATCTCAGCTTTTGACTAAATCAAATACGTTAAACCTTCTTAGGGTTATACCAACATAAACCGAGATAGTTGCAGCGCTGTTAGTCCGTATTGGATTCCCATAGATGTTCAGGAATATTGACTGGGTGCTCCGTTCGTTTCCTTCCCCTCTTGAGTTTAAGAGATAGTTTGACAATTCTGAATACCTCCAGCAAGGTACATCCTTCTGGTGTCAGCAGATACTGTAATATCATATTAACCTAAAGTCTTACTTTGCCTGCAAATGTTGTCCTCGTCTATTGAAAATTAAAATTAAAAATTAAAATTAAAATTAAAATTAAAAGTGTCAGGGTAATGATTTAAGAGCTGACCAGCTGCTACAATGATGTCATGCTGGGAATGAGTGAGCAAGGTTTTTGGGCTGATATCACTTTAAGAGCCTGCAATAAGAAGAGGCCCTGTTGGGGTGTATCTCTCTCTCCGTTTGTGCTGTAATTGCTGATTGCTGCTTGTTTTGAAGTCTGACTAAAGTACATGTATGTATATATTCTTTGTAGAAAATCACTACTTAAATACAAACCTCTGTTTACTGTATTTGCTCCTGGCTTGTCTCACACAGCCACACTGTGCGCACTCTGACAAAAAGGATACAGCCATTTCTGTTTATATAATACCTGATGGTGGAATTTCCTGATAATGATCCAAATCTGGGCTGGTCCCATCCAGATTCTGATTCATTTAATGTTTGAAGTTATAGATAATATATATTGACATATATCCAGAATGCCAGTTAATACATAGCTCTATCAACTATACTTGTATTATCCTACTTTAACAAAAAGTGTACACGCTATCAGGAAACAAACTAATGAAAATTCAGAAAGAATTTCTAATTATACAAGTTTGCAATCTTTTCTGCGTTAATTGAATGCTCGAAGCCACATCAAATGGTTACGGTGCTTGTGACTTTTTTTTTTTATTCACTCCACATAGAAAAATCATGCAGTATTAATGTAAAACAGTACAGTATTCATGTAAAATGCACATTCGGTAAACAATCCATTAGCATACCAACCCATTTTTTTGATGAACTACACAGACACAAATCACATAGTCTTGTACAACAATGGAGCACCGGGGCGGGGGCGGGGGGGAGAGTGGTAGGGGTGGGGTGGGGAGGGGAGAGAATTAAAAGCAGTGTTTAACCAAATTTTCTTTTAAAAAAAAAGAAAAAAAAAAAGCTCTGGATTTTGCAACGGAAGCAAACTGACATTCCCCCAAACTAAAGACTTGTCAAAGAAAAAAAAATGTTAACAGCTACACATTAAAAGCTATAATTCAGCACAGAGATAGACTGACTCATGCAGCTAAGGAACAGGCAATCATTTTTTTTTATTCTCAGAGCCGGGTTCTACAAGAAGCCAGACTAGGTAATAGTTGCCATCAACGTTGTCTAAGGAACGCAGCTACACAGCTTTCCAGAGGTGCCTTACCCTTTAGAAAGACTGGTTTCAATGCTGATCCATTTTGAAGATCTGTCACACTCAGTAACTGGACATATAAAGAGCGGTGGACTTCATACAACCTAAACTTTTAAAAAATAACCCAAGATATCAAAACTTGAAGAACATCAAGTGATGCATGTTCTGAAGAGCTTCTCCCAATGAATAGCTCATTACACTCGAGACACAGAGAGGATATTCAAGCTCCATCACTCAGCATTTCAACTAATGGACAGACTGAGATCAAAGGAGGCCTGGTGAAGAATATCCTGTAGAGATAAGGTGGAGAGTGAGAATGTGAACATTTTCCACATTGGGCACTATATATATATATATTTGCTTTAAAAAAACAAAACAAAAAAGAAGAACACATAACAAATCAGTTCTTGGTGGTTTTTGACGGACTCGCACTGGACAGGCTGCTCTGGATTTTCCTTTTCGCCGACGAATGGATGCTTTTGGCTTTTCTGTCGGGGACGAACGACGACGACCAAGGAGACTGGAGTTGGTTATGGAGGTTTTGCAGCTCAGGAGCCACCTTAAATAAAGAGGAGCCAAGTTTATTCTCGTCAAAAGCTCCTTGAGAGCTGCTGAAAAGAAAGCTCGGGGAAAGCTCCCGCTGGAATAAGAAGCTCTGAGGCTTCACTTCGCTCGTTTCAGAAGTCCGGCCTGCAAACAGCGGGAAAGGCTCAGTGGTGTCTAGTGACGATGGAGAAAGGATGGAAAAAGTTGCGAATTTCCACTCGTTGCCCTCTTCCGAAGGATCCCTGCTCAGAGGACTCTTTAGAGGACGTGGCTCTTTCCTTTCCTTTTCGTTCTTACCGTTTTCGTTTAAGTGGTCGGGCCCCTGGGTCGTCTTGCAAGAATTATCCAAGTCAGAAGAGGATCTGGAGGTATAATAGGGGCTCTTGCTGTTGTCCGACTCGGACATCATGGAATCCAGTTCGGAGATCTTATCGAGATAAGCCGCGTCCATGGACGCCTCACTAGACGTCCTGGTGCGATTCATTTCCGAAGAGCGGATGGAGTGCAGTTTTTTCAGCACGCCTGGATTGTGGCTCTTTTCACTCGATTTCGGTAAAGACTCGGCTGAGTCACTGGTGGCCGTGTTGGGCTCCGAGCCTTCAAAGTCCAAGTTCTCGCCGTAACGTGGCTGACACCTATTCCAAAAGTCTGGTTTGTCCGAAGAGAAACAACCTTCTTTAGGTTCACTGCTCTCACAACTGCTTACACTGTGCTCCGGGGAATCTTTGTTACAGTCGTCAGAGGCCTCTCCAAAATCCTCAAATTCCAATTTCCTTAGGAAGGTGGATGGCTCACTCTGGCTTTCCTCTTTCACAGCCTGGTCGTCCTTATTGTTAGGAGTGTTTAACTGCAAGCAACTGAGAGACAACGGAGTGCACGGATCTGGAAGATCGTAGAGTTCTTCTTTATAGGGTGCGCAGTCCTCAATTTTATCCCAGGCTGGCTCTGAACAGGTATCCATGTCAGAGCTGCCAACGTCCAAAAGGCCCTCTTGAGAACTTCGAAAAACATCTCTTCCAGCAGGCTCTGGGGTAACTGGATCATCTGAACAAGCCTGGCTAGCGGAATTTAAGCAGACGTCATTGCTGCTCCCTAAAAGTCCCGTTGGCTCTTCGAGATCAACAGGGGTATGACTAGCACATAAACAGGTCGGATCTATGGGTTCTTGTGGGCTCTGGACAGCCTTGCTGGGGGGGCTTTCACAGTCTTTATCCTCCATGGAGACAGCAGTTACATTTTCCGGGCTTGTGGGTTTCCTCTGGTCCCATTCCCGCTTCATCTGTGCAATCTGGGACTCCAGGTCTTCTACGTAGGCGTCGCTTCTCTCCAACGCCTTCTTAAGACGGTTTGTTTCCTGCTCACATTGCTCCAGCCTGGTCTGAAGGGCAGCCACGGTAAACCTCCCTAACCTGTAAAGAAGCAAGCAAACAAACCAATAAATAATAAGCGGAAACAATCCAACAAAAATTACAGAAAGGATGCAACATAGCCATGACATACTATTGTCAATACAATTTCCTAGAACAGGGGTCTGCAACCTTAAGCACTCAAAGAACCATTTGGACCCATTTCCCACAGAAAACATCGGGAGCCACAAAACCTGGGTGGGCGTGGCCAACTCGATGTCACTCACTTCCATCAGTCACATGACCCTCCCTAGCCATGCCTACCCAGCCAGTCATTAGGGCAGAGAACCAATTGTTAAAAAACACCAGGAACCACAAAACCCTTTTGACATATCTTTCTCTCCCCTCCCTCCCCCCTCCCCCCCTCTATGTCTCTCTCACCCTCTCTCTGTATCTCTCTGTCTCTGCCCTGGCCGCTTCTCCATCCCCCGCCGTCGCCCTTATCTTCTCAGGCCAGTTGAGGAGTGACTGGCAAGAGAGGGCGAGGGGCGGGGCCAGCCAGTGGTGGGATCAGCTGACAGGGAGCCAGAGCAGAGGGCCCAAAGAGCCGCATGTGGCTCCGGAGCTGCAGGTTGTTGACCCCTGTCCTACAAGTAGCGTCGAAAGAACAGGGTAGAGCAAGAGTCCTCCAACCCCTGGTCCATGAACCGCCACCGGTCCACAGCATGCTGGTAACCGGGCCATACAAACAAGAGAAGAAAAAACAAATACATGAAATAAGGCAAGAAAGCTCTTCTTAACAGTTCACAAATCTCAGGAACACTTTGTCAGGGTGTGTTTTCCGATTTGCAGATGTGACAGGAGATCTGGTACAAGCCCTCAGTCATTGAAGCTCACTCGATGACTTTGGGCCAATGCTTTTCTCTCTGTCCAAATTCATCCAAATCACAGCGTTAAACATGCTACCTAGACCGGGGATCCCCAATCCCTGGTCCATGGACCGGCTCTGGTCCACGGCATGCCAAAAACTGGGCCACACAAACAAGTGAATCCATGGGATGCAGGCAGCATGCGAAACCTTGTCAGGCCTGGAAGCCATCTTTTTCATTGGATCTTCAGGCCTGCCTCATTTACTACTGTGTGAAACTGGGAGGGGGGATTGTGTGGAGCCAAGATAATATATAGTCATAACAACATTCCTTTCTCAAGAGAGTCAAGGACATCTTGCTCTGCACCTGGAAGGCTGGAACTGGGAGATATCTCCAGTTAGGACGATGTTTGATTGGACCATGGGATGGACTTGTGGGTGTTGGGCAGGGACTTCAATTTTTTCCTTTGGGTGGGGAAAACCTGGCAGCTTTCAGATTCGGGTTTTTCCAGATTTGCCAATATGACATCTCTAATAAAATGGAACTTTGAGGAACTTCAAGCCTCGGAGTCTTATTTCATTGGGAGTGTTACCTGGAACCCTGACAGCCCCTTCCGGTGCGTGGAAAAATATCTCTCCACAAAACCAGTCCCTGGTGCCCGAAAGATTGGAGAGCGCTGGGGTAGATGATCTAGAGAATATGCTATAGATGTTCCTCAACTTACAACAGTGACCATTTGAAGTTACAACGGCACTGACAAAAGTGACTTCGGACCATTTTTCACACTTATGACCTTGGCAGCATCGCCCTGGTCACGGGATTTACATTCGGAGGCTTAACAACTGACTCATATTTATGACAGTTGCAGTGTCAAGGGGTCGCATGATCCCTTTCTGCAACCTTCTGACCAACAAAGTTAATGGGGAAACCAGATTTCATTTACCAGGTTACTAACCAGGTTACTAATAAAATTATCTGTCACGATGTCCTTCCTGTCAATGACTACTTCAGCTTCAACCACAACAATACATGAGCAAATAATAGATACAAACTCAAAGTAAACTATTCCAAACTCGATTGCAGAAAATATGACTTCAGTAACAGAGTAGTCAATGCCTGGAATGCACTACCTGACTCTGTAGTTTCTTCTCCAAACCCCCAAAACTTTAACCTTAAACTGTCTACTGTTGACCTCACCTCATTCTTAAGAGGTCTGTAAGAGGTATGCATAAGTGCACCAGTGTGCCTACCGTCCCTGTCCTAATATTCCTTTTTACTTACTCTTTTCATGTATTCAAATTATGTTTATACTTTTATCTGTTATCTTATATATGCTTGACAAATAAACTTATGATTATGATTTTAACAAGTGTGGCAAGAAAAGTTGCAAAAATTCAACCAATTTCTTACTTAGCAACATAAATTTTGGGCTCACTTGTGATCGTAAGTTGAGGAGTACCTGTATTTACTTCTGAACCGAGCATAAATCACAGAGAATCATGTTCTATTGATTTGAAAATAAAGAAACAAGAGACTTAGTAACAGGTAGGTAGCCAATCATTTTCCTCTGCAGATTAGAGGCATATAATATACCTGTACTGAAAATTTTCCAAAATTTGGTATAGAAACTTTGAACATAGAACCTAACTCCATAGAGGTATGACGGAGAATTTTACATGGTGGACTATGTCATTAAACCATAGGACGTCATCCATCCCAGCATCAGATCTTGCACAGCACAAGCACGAACAACTCTCCCATCTCCTCCAATCATAAAATGTTGAGATATTTCCACAGCCTCAGCTAAATTTCTTTTCTTGAATGAATCAATACAGCTGCACATTTGTTACTGGTATAGTTCAGAAAATATTATTTCTTTCTCTCTCTCTCTCTCTCTCTCTCTCTCTCTCACACACACACACACACACACACACACACACACACACACACACTGCTTCAACATAGAAGAACCCAGTCCCAAAATTTAAGATAAACCAACTATCTCCAAAAATAAGACCCTGCCTTATATTTTTTTGAACCCTGAAATAAGCGCTTGGCCTTATTGCCATGTGCTCAAAAGCCCGATTGGGCTTATTATCAGGGGATGTCTTATTTTAGGGGAAACAGGGTACACACTACATGCTGGACTCAAGAGCTATAAGAACGACTGGATGTGCAGCCAATGTCAGAGGCTGGATTGTCACTGCCATCCTCTCCCTTAAAGAGCAGGGCAGCTGATATGAGGCATAGGAGCATGAATAAACTAGCTACAATCAACTCTCGGGACTGATTACCAATTGTCTATCTGTCTATTATCTATCATTTATCCATCATCTGAGCTGAAGTGGTACTCATGTTATTTACTTTTGGTTGCCTGCTTTCAAACTGCTGGGTCGGCAGGAGCTGGAGCAAATGACAGGGGCTCATCCCATCATGCAGCAGCATTTGGGTCTCGAATGTGGGCTTGTTTGATTGGCAAGCCAGCGTCTTAACCATGTGAGCCACTGTATTATCCAGCTACCTGCCTATCTCTCTCTTCATCTCTCTCGTCTTTCTCTTTCACTATCCATACATACAGTATATGTCACATTAGTGATGTTCAAAACTCATGATGGTGAACCTATGGCAGACATGCCGTTGCCAGCTACTCTTCTGGTTTCTGGCGCGCACCGGAAACCCAAAGATCAGCTGGCCGGTGTGCACATACGCGCCAGCCAGCTGGTCTTTGGATTTCCAGCGCTCTGGTGTGTGCGAACACTAGCTGGTCTTCAGGTATCCAGCGCTCCGGTGTGCATGTATGCACACATGTGCACACATTCTGGTTTGGGCATGGTGCCAGAAAGGTTCACCATCACTATTCAAAACCATTAAAAATGCAAAATTCATTCTATCTATCTATCTATCTATCTATCTATCTATCTATCTATCTATCTATCTATCTATCTTTCTTTCTTTCTTTCTTTCTTTCTTTCTTTCTTTCTTTCTTTCTTTCTTTCTTTCTTTCTTTCTTTCTATCATCTATCTATCTATCATCCATCCATCCATCCATCCAATTATCTATCTAGCATCTCAGCTAAAGTGATACTCATCTACTGTATCTACTTTAGGTTGCCCACTTTTGAACTTCTGCGTCAGCAGGAGCTGGAGCGAATGACGGGGGCTCACCCCATCGTACAGCAGCACTTGAGTCTCAGATGTGGGCTTCATGAGTGTCAAGACAGTGGCCTAACCATGTGTGCCACTGTACTATCCAGCTATCACTCTATCTAATCTATCAGCTATCTATTATCTCAGCTGAAGTGGTACCCATCTATCTACTTTTGGTTGCCCGCTCTCAAACTGCTGGGTCGGGCAGGAGCTGGAGTAAATGACTGGAGCTCACCCCATCAAGCAGCAGTACTTGGGTCTCGAATGCGGACTTGTTTGATTGACAAGCCAGTGTCCTAGCCATGTGAGCCACTGTACTATCTAGCTATATGGTTATCTATCTCTGCCTCTATCATCTCTCCATCATCTATCTACCTACCTACCTACCTACCAATCTACCTATCATCTATCTATCTATCTATCTATCTATCTATCTATCTATCTATCTATCTATCTATCATCTATCTATCTATCTCCATCTATTTATCATCTATCATCTCAGCTTCCTATCATAAAAGGGAGCAGAGAATTCTTTAAAAAAAAATGTCTAGAAAAGAAAATGAAACCATTAGCAGTACAAAGGCAATAACCAAGCAGATTACTCTTCTAGGGATTGGCCCTATCCTTTCAACTCAAATATGCATGAAGAATTATCCCCTAAAACAATGGCAGAGATTTATGATAACATTTGAACAGCGGTCCACATCTTGAAATATTTACATTCAATCATTCTTACAGCCCAGCCGCATTTTACAATATACATTTCATCCACAATGTCACCTTGTCAAATATAAAAATGCCAATATGAAATTCAGTAATTGTCACCATCCTTTAGAAGGGCTCGGGTTTTTTTTCTCCCCTTCTTTCTTTTTAAAAAGGAAGATTCATTTTGGAACAATTATAGGTTGCTCTGAAAAATATCTCTTGTTCATTCACTATAACAGGGCTGTAATGTTAAAAGAAAATTCCTTGCATACCTTCTGCTTTCATCTACCTACCTACTTACCTACCTACCCACCCACATATACAGACACATACATACACACACACATGTAGTCCTTGAATTACAATAGTTCATTTAGTGACCATTCAAAGTTACAACGTCACTGGAAAAAAATTGACATGACCATTTTTCACATTTACAGCCACTGCAGCGTCCCCAGGGTCACACGGTCAAAATTCAGATGCCTGGCAGCTGACTCATACTTATGACAATTGTAGCACTCCAGGGTCATGGGATCACCTTTTGGGACCTTCCGACAAGCAAAATCAATGGGGAAGCCAGATTCACTTAACAAACAGGTTACTAACAACAGCTGCAGTGATTCACTTAAGAACGGTAGCAAGAAAGGGGAAGTGGGGCTGGGCTGAGGGGGTCTCGATGCCCTGGGAAATCGAGGGCCGGGCTAGGCACTTGCCCTCTGCTGCCTAGGGCTCTGGACAGTCTGTGCCACTGTCCCAAGGTCCTCCCCATGGCCTGAGAGGACAGCGAGGCTCCCCTGGAGGGTAAGAGTTTAGCGCTCTCCCTGGTCTCGTCTTCCTCCGCAGAGAAAATGGATCCCCCCAGTCCCGCCTGGGCCATCACAGGCGCCCCCGACACAGGTGATGTTGAGTTGGCCATGCCCCCACTGGCCACGCCCACCTGGCCCTTTGAGGTCAAACGCAACCCTCAATGAAATTGAGTGTCAGCACGTCAAGATGCATTTATCCTCGTGCTGACATGAGAAGGAGAACGCAAGTGTCTGCAACGGGACGGTTGCCTTTCACCTACTTATTTTAGCTAGAGATAATGTCCCCTAGGAGATGGATGGGAGGGGGGAAATTCTTTGAATTGGAGCAGTAGATTAGGGGTGAATGATTGGGAAGATGGCCAATGAATGCAGAGGAGTGGGGAAAGGAAGAGGAGGGATTTTGGGTCAGCACGGCAGTGCTGGCTGCATGGAGTCAGTGAAAAAGTTGCCGTGCTAAATAAAATGGAAGCTTGTTTCAAAAAAGACTTTGTTTGAGACGCAATATTTTTGAAGACGGCCTGAAAACCTGACATTGAATTTGACACCCGTGCACTAGCTGCATCCTGATTAAATATCCTTTACTGAGTGCACAAATTATGTTCCCCACGGTCCTTTCCCATGTTATGAACGGAGGTCAAGGCTAATCTTCTCTAAAAAGCCCATTTGGGTGAAGAACCAGAAAGAAGTTCTGGTTCTAATGTTCTACTGATGGGATTCTCATCAGGGGCAAACCAGACCTGCCCCTCCCTGACCAGGAGTTCTTCACTTTAATTTATGTGTGTTGAGTTTTGATGTTCCCTTTCTTGACCTTATCTATTTTTCCCTCCGTTTGTTTTCTATATGCTTACGAACAGAGTTGGTGGATGAGTTAAATTGAAAACTCTTTTGAAAAATAGAAAGTTATTGCTATGGGAAGTGGTGAGGTCACATATATAAGAGCCTTGGTGGTGCAGCGGACTAAGTGCTGTTATGTAGCCTTTAGCTGCCAGCTGCCTGCAATTAGTGCGAGTTCAAATCTCACCAGGCTCAAGGTTGACTCAATCTTCCATCCTTCCGAGGTAGGTAAATTGAGGACCCGGATTGTGGGGGCAATAAACTGACTTTGTAGAAACACCGCTTATGGGGGGCCAAAAGCCCTAATAAGCAGGTATATAGCCTCCCACCGACCAGTACGCTCCCACAGATAGGGACTCCTCAGGGTGCCGTCAGCCAGGCAATGTCGGCTGGCGACCCCCAGGGGGAGGGCCTTCTCTGTGGCAGCTCCTGCCCTGTGGAACGATTTGCCCCCGAAGATATGAAGGATATCAGATCTCCGAGTCTTTCGCCGTGCCCTAAAAACTTTTCTTTTCCATCAAGCAGGGCTGGCGTGAAACCCCCCCCCCTCTTTTTTTTTTAGCTTTTTAAATTGTCAATGGGTTTTAGTTTGAATGTTTTAAATTCTGGGCCAAAGTCATGTAATTCTTTTAAAAAATTTAAGTTTTGTATTGGGATGTGTTTTAGTTCTGGCTGTGCACCGCCCTGAGTCCACTAGGAGAAGGGCAGTATACAAATTGAATAAAATAAAATAAATAAATAAATGTACAAAAAGAATGAAGGCTATTGCTATAAGTGCATTGTAAGCCGCCCTGAGTCTTCGGAGGAGGGCGGCCTATAAATTGAACTAATAAAATAAATAAAAATAAAATGTTCTAGTGGGATTTGAGAAGCATCTGGGAGCTACAGGTGGATGCCCTACCTGCTTCCTGATTAAATATCCCTTACAAATGATGTTCTCCATGGTCCCTTCCGATGTTATGAACTGAGGTCAAAGCTAATCTTCTTTAGAAAGCCCATTTGAGTGAAGAACCAGAAACATGTTTCTAGTTCTAATATTCTAGTTCTGGGATTCTCTCTCAAGCAAGACTTGCCCCCACCCTGGCCCTGAGTTCTTCACTCAATTTATGTGTGTTGAGTTATGCCGTTCCTTTTCTTGATCTTACCTACCATAATTTTCAGACTATAAGACCCACCGGAGTATAAAACGCACCAAGATTTTGAAGAGGAAAACAAGGGGGGAAAAAGGTTTTTGCCCTCCCCAGCCCCCAGGAGCACTCTGCACGCCTCCCAAACCCTCTGCGTGTCCCGTTTTTGCAGAAAATGGGCCCATTTTTCACAAAAACAGGATGTACAGGGTGTTTGGGAGGCCTTCAGAGTACGCCTGGGGGCTGGGTAGGGCAAAAACATGACACGTGGGGGGTTTGGGAGGCCAAAGATGGGCCCGTTTTTCACAAAAACGGGTGCATTTTTGCCCTCCCCAGCCCCCAGGAGCACTCTGAAGGCCTCCCAAACCTTCTGCATGCCTCGTTTTTGCGAAAAACAAGCCCATTTTTGGCCTCCCAACCCCCTATGCATCGCGTTTTTGCCCTCCCCAGTCCCCAGGAGCACTCTGCAGGCCTCCCAAACCCTCCGCAGGCCCCTTTTTTATGAAAAATGGGCCTGATTTTGGCGAAAACGGGACGCGCGGGACAGGGTTTTGGGAGGCCAAAAATAGCTGTATTCGGTGTATAAGACACGCCAACATTTCCACCCTCTTCTGGGGGGGGGGGGAGTGCGTCTTATACTCTGAAAAGTACGGTAATTCTAATGTTCCAATTCTGGGATTCTCTCTCAAGCAAGACTTGCCCCACCCTGGCCCCGAGTTTTTCACTCAATTTATGTGTGTTGAGTTATGCTGTTCCTTTTCTTGATCTATTACCTATTTCCCTCAGCTTCTTTTCTATATGCTTACGATCAGAGTTGGTGGATGAGTTAAATTGCAAGCTGCACATCTACTACCCCATTTCCCCCCAAATAAGACATCCCCTGATAATAAGACCAATCGGGCTTTTGAGCGCATGGCAATAAGGCCAAGCGCTTATTTCAGGGTTCAAAAAAAATATAAGGCAGGATCTTATTTTAGGGGAAACACTGTAGGAAAGGACAAACGGCCAAAACATCCAACCTTGTGATTTATTACTAATTTGTCATTCCTAAAAATGGAAGTTAACTTTAAAAAAAAAAAGCTATGCCTTTCCAAAGTTGCAGAATTTGGCAGAGTCCATATATACTGCCATGTATACAGATTTAGCAATAGTTTTTCAACGAAAGCAAGGTGCAGTATGCTTATATAAAAATGAGCCTCTTCTGTATTGAAAGCACAGAAGTGCACAGAAGGAGTTGGGAAGGAGAAGTTAGTGATCAAACAGTCACGGTCCATATTTTATTTTATTTTATTTTATTTTATTATTTTATTTTATTTTATTTTATTTATTTTATTATTTATTTTATTTTATTTTATTATTTATTTTATTTTATTTTATTTTATTATTTTATTTTATTTATTTTATTTATTTAATTTAATTTAATTTAATTTTATTATTTTATTTTATTTTATTTATTAATTTAATTTAATTTTATTATTTTATTTATTTTATTTTATTTTATTATTTTATTTTATATTATTTATTTTATTTTATTTATTTTATTTATTTAATTTAATTTAATTTAATTTATTTTATTTTATTTATTTTATTTTATATTATTTATTTTTATTTTATTTTATTTTATTTTATTTTATTATTTTATTTTATTATTTTATTTTATTTTATTTTATTATTTATTTTATTTTATTTTATTATTTATTTTATTTTATTTTATTTTATTTTATTTTATTTTATTTTATTTTATTATTTTATTTTATTTTATTTATTTTTTTTTTAAAAAAATGCATCTGAAACAAACCTGGGCCAATCCAATTCATTTTGGCTTCAATTCACTTCATTGCACCTTCCCCTTTGGCCCGCCAAGAGTTAAGCCCAGCCCCATGAAAAATGCATGGAAAGGTTTTAAATATTTACATACCTCTGGGGCGACCGGCTTCCAACCTCAGCCTTGAGCTGCAAGTTCTCCCTCGCAAGGCTACCGTTTTCAAGCCTCAGTTTCTTATTCACCTACGTGGAAGTAAAATTATTAACAACGTCAACAAAAACTCACATCTATTCAAACCAGGCCCGGTTTTAAAAAGAAAGGAAGATGTAAAGGTAACAACAGCGATGGCCGAGGCCGGTTCGCTGCTCCTAGAGATCCCCCGTCCAACAGAGGCACCACTTAAAAATTACCCTGGGAGATGGGCAGGCGGAAACTGACAAGAGAACAGGCATTTTTAATTCATAATTCCAAAATACGCCGCGAGGCTGCTATCCAGGGAAATAAACAAGAGCTGTGTTAGTTCAACCTGACGGTCATTAAAGGAGATATACTAATGGCAATTCAATGTTTCCTGCCTCCACTCCACGACTAAATTCTTTAAATGGATTGACATGGCGGTGTGCAGGTATCAGCAAAATGAATCTTGAACAACTTCTATGTTCTTCCAAGCGGACAAAGATTACTCAGTGGCATAGACTTTCTTTTTAAAGAGACAGATATATATATATACACATCTACAACACACAGACATAGAACAAAACTCATGACAATAATTTGTTTGCCATTTTACTTGGGCAACATGTCTGGAAGGATGCCTTTTGACAAGCCAAGTCATTGACAAATCCTGTGACCTGGTGAATAAAACTTTTTTTTTAAAAAAATACAATAAAGTCCAGATAAGAGACTTGGCTAAAACATACCGTCTTTCCCCGAAAAGAAGACCCTGTCTTATATTTTTTGAACCACAAAATAAGCGCTTGGCCTTATTTTTGGGGAGGTCTTATTATTTTGGGGCGCGTGGAGGAAACCAGAGGAAATGGCGGGGACTGGCTGTGCATGCATTTAAATATTTTCGGGGAGGGCTTATTTTCGGGGAGGGGCTTATTTTAGTGCATGCACTCAAAAGTCCAATTGGGCTTATTATCAGGGGATGTCTTATTTTAGGGGGAACAGGGTATTGTATCAAGAAATTTAGAACATTCTGAAAGCTGCTTTCCATTGGGCTAATCTATTAAGCGAAGTAAAATATAGGAAGAACGGTTGCAGGATTTGGGTTTGGCTAGTCTAGAGGAAAAAAGGACCAGGGGGTACATGAGAGCAGTATTCCAGTGTTTGAGGGGCTGCCATAAAGAAGAGGGGATCAACTTATTTTCCAAAGCACCAGAAGGCAAGACAAGAAACAATGGATGGAAACTAATCAAGGAGAGAAGCAACCTGGAATTGAGGAGAAGCTTCCTAACAGTGAGGACAATTAACCAGTAGAACAGAAGTTGCCTTCAGAAGTTGTGGGTGCTTCATCACTGGAGGCTTTTAAGACTGGACGGCCACTTGTCTCAAACTGTATAGAGTCTCCTGCTTGAGCAGGAGGTTGGACTAGAAGACCTCCAAGACCTTCCAGCTCTATTCTGATTGACAGGTATCCCAGATATGAGCAATACATGGATTTCATGTCGTTTGTTCTAAGGATATTTTGGATATAAAAGACCACCTGTACAAGCTAGTTGCCTAGCACCCAAATTTTAATCACATGATCATGGAGATGCTGGAGCAGTTGTAAGTGTGGGGACCAGTTCTAAGTCACTTTTTTCAATGCCATTCTAATTTCAAACGGCCACGAAATGAATGGTGATAATTGAAGGACTACTTGTACTCAATCCTGGCACAACTATTTAGATCAACATTATTTTCTCAACTAATTTAAGCAGAGGGATGATCTAAATTAGTAATCTTTTAGTTACCAAAAGTTGTCTTGTAGTTTTCTCTGTGTTGAAAAAGGAAGGGAACTAACAAAGTGTTAAATGCTTCACATACATAGACACAACATTCCTTTTGATAACCTAAATTAATTTGATTCGGTGTAGCTGGTTTTCATCAGTCTTGTCATGAAATATTATTACAGGCAGAGAGTGCTCTTGAACATGGAAGTTTATGCCTTGGTTCTTGATAATTTTACCAATTTGTCAAATTTTGATGTTCTTGGGTTTTGTCGCATGATTGTTTTAGTTCATGATGGCATGCTGGGACCCTACATTTCCTTCCTTCCTTCCTTGGTTCCCTCCCCTTCCTTCCTCCCTCCCTCTCCTTCCTTCCTTCCTTTCTCCCTCCCTTGCTTCCCTCCCCTCCCCTCCCTCCACCCTTTTCTCTCTCCCTCCCCTTTCCTCCCTCCCTCCCCTCCCTTCCTTCCTCCCTTCCCTCCCCTTCCTCCCTTCCTTTCTCCCTCCCTTGCTTCCCTTCCCTCCCCTCCCCCACCCTTTTCTCTCTTCCTCCCCTTTCCTCCCTCCCTCCCTTTCCTTCCTCCCTCCCTCCCCTTTCCCCCTCCCTCCCTTCTCTCCCCTTCCTTCCTCCCTCCCCTTCTTCCACCTTTTTCTCTCTCCCTCCCCTTTCCTCCCTTCCTTCCTCCCTCCCTCTCCTCCCCTCCCCTCCCTCTCTCCCTTCCCTTCCCTTCCCTTCCTTCCTTCCTCCTTCCCTTCCCTTCCTCCCTCCCTCCCTCCCTCAAACAAAATGAAAGGCTTTAGGGCAGATTCTTTTAAACCCTAAAATGTCCCTTTTAAATCGCTAGGACGCAAGGGCCCTGTTTCAGTAAATCAAATCACACAAATTATTGGTTATCCCTAGAAAGGCTGGGAGGGCCTCTGCCTCTGAGCCAGTGAGATGACATGTGCAAAACAAGAGGTCCTCAGCCAGATACACCATAGATTATTGGAATCCTTGAAAGGAAATCTGGTCATCGATATTGAAAAAGGAAAACAGCCTAATGCAATTAGCAGCTCCTGGATTGGCAAAAATAAAGGGTCCATAGACAAAACAGGCAAGTGATTCTGATAGTCAAGGTTTTCCTTCAGGTTGTTGACGAGGAAATAAACCTTCAGGCATTTGTGAAATGTATACAGAATATAACAAGACAACAGAGTGGGAAGGGAGCTTGGAGGTCTTCTAGTCCATCCCTCTGCTCTAGCAGAAGACCCTGTACCATTTCAGACAAAAATTAATATTTTTATTACTATTATACATTAATCGTTGTTTTTCCTCTTATCTATGTTGTGATTATATAGATGACAGGCTAACCATTTGTAAGATTTAGTAGCTTACAATTCTTCTGGCCTGCTCCCTAAGGGGTGGGAAACTAACATTGTTGTATTATATCAATCAACATTCAGCCAGGGAGGACATTATGTGGATAGGTGTTAGTCTTTTTTTTTAAGACACCTTTTCTTTCTTTTTCTTGTTTGTTATATTCTTTTCTTTTTTTTTCTTTTAAAAGTATTTTTTTATATATACTTTGGTGTATTGCATTTTAATTTTCTTTGAATAAACTAAATGTTATACAGGGGAACAGACAGGGTGGATTTGATTTAAATCGAGTTGATTTAAATCACAATTTAAATCATGATTTAAATCACTAGTAAAAAGGCTTGATTTAAATCAACTCGATTTAAATCATCATTTTTAAAGAGCAACTGTCATCTCTGCTACTCCTTTGACCCACTGTTGACTCACCGATAGTCCCAGTGTTGCACAATATACAGCCTCATGCTACATAACTAAGCTCCATTTCATGCTGAATAAACTAAATTATTTATGTATCTTAAATAGAAAACTATCTTACGATAGATTTTTACCCCCAAAGTTTTTTATTAAAATAAATTCGATAAAAAGAAAAAAAATCCGATTTAAATCAAAAAAATCTGATTTTTTTGATTTTTTTAAAAAAATCATTGATTTTTATCCACCCTGGGAACAGATAAATTTCTCACCTGTAGTTTATCTTTGCAATGTATGAAATTCCCCTGTGATGCCAACAGGAAGCTATATAGCATCTTCCAATGTTCTCAGAATGTTCATGTTTAATGTGTAGCAATGTTTTTAAATTATCGCCGCAGCTTGATATCTCTGAAACTTCTCTGCCATTATAGCATTCTACCGCATAGCTCCCAGCGACCGGTAAGATCCCACAGAGTTGGTCTCCTCCGGGTCCCATCAGCTAAACAATGCCAGCTGACGGGCCCGCAGAGGAGGGCCTTCTCTGTGGCTGCCCCAGCTCTCTGGGATCAGTTACCTCCTGAGGTCCGGACCATCCCCACCCTATTGGCCTTCCGAAAAGCGGTGAAGACCTGGCTTTTCCGGCAGGCCTGGGGCCGTTGATTTCGCTTTGCGATCTGACGAGATCCAGCCATGAATCGTGTGAATGGGTTTTAATGTCTTTAATGTTTTTAATTTTTAAGTGTTTTTATAGTGATTTTTTGAGTGTATTGTGAGCCGCCCTGGGTCTTCGGAGAGAGGCGGCATATAAAATGAATGAATGAATGAATGAATGAATGAATGAATGAATGAATGAATGAATAAATAAATAAATAAATTGTTGTGGCCCGCCAGCGGCCAGTGCATCTAGTGGCAGACTCAGACAGTGAGGAAGTTGGGGAGGAACATGGGCCAGTCCTGGAGTCTGGGGAAGGCTCTGATGAGTGCTCTGCATCGTAGGCAGAGATGGGACCAGGGCCGTCTGTCAATTGTCAGCTGCCTTCAGAGTTGGACATCAGTGGGGCAGAAGAAAAGCTGGAGCCTGTTCCCATTGTGCGCATGCACAGAGCTGCCAGGAGAAGGGAACAGCTAAGGAACAAGGGTCAACTCAGGAGTAAAGCCACAGATGGATAGTGAATGGCCCCTCCCATAGAGAATAAAGAGGAGCGAAAGGGGAGGGGAGTTTGCAGGAGACAATTAGTTCAATTCATTAGAGTGAAGATCTGTTCCTGACTTCATGCCAAGTATTGTCTGCTACAGAGTACCATTTGGAAGATATCGTCTTGGCAGTTCTCCAAGCCTGATAAAGGACTGTAGGTGTGAAGTCTCTGGAAAGACTGTTGGCCGGGACTTTGCTGGAGAGGAATTCCCTTTAAACTAAATAAAAGGGATTTTATCGGGACGAGGATACGCTTCGTGCTTATCCTTATTTTGAGAAGCCTAGGTCAGAACATTATTAATGAAGGCTGCCAGAAGTTAGAGGCACGGTAATTCACACTCTTGAGACATCATGGAGTAAAACGGTCATGCAATCTCCTAGCGTGGGTCTTTGAGAACTATTAACCGATAGGAGACGAAGCTCAAATTAGCTGGAGGGCATCAGTTAGCCTGATCCTGAGGGAGGCCACATAATTCTGTGGATAGAGAAAACTGTCTAGCAATGAGGTGCCTGGTCCTATTTATGGGCCATTAGGAACATTTCCGCTTGATCTTACAATAAAGCAAGAAAAAGTACATCACTCTGCAAGAGTGTTTTTCGTTTAATAGGATATTTGACTGCGGTCAAAGAACATAAGGTCAACTAACCATTCCTGAATCTTTACTTTGCTTGCTTTCTGTGCTGTACTATAGCCCTTCAAGGTGTTGCACCAACCATGAGTACCAATACCACCTTTATTGCAGCAGAATCTTGCAAGCCTGAGTATATTTCTCCTCCTTGCTTTGACAGGTGAAGAAACTAGGGAAAGTCCCTTGGGAGAGGCCTGCCACACCCTCATTCCTTTTGAAGGTTGGGCTGCCTCTTATCGGTCTGTTACCTAGCCTGCAGCTTCCCTTCCTTCTCCTGTCTCTCAAGAACATTCACACAGGCTTGTCTTCAGAAGTTGTGGGTTGCATTCTTTTTAGAGAATTATTGCGGCCACTTGGGAGGTTTGTCTGTGTCCAGCAAATGGCCAGCTGTCTGCAAGGAGTACAAATCCTTCCCTTCCCCTCCAACCAGTCAGAGCTGAAGAAGCTTCTTGGATGAGAAGCCAAAACGTCTTCAAAGAAAAACAGGGAAATCTAGTTGCCTCTTGAAAAAGCACCTTTGGGACTATCAATAGAGCATTAGGTAAAGGTTCCCCTCGCACATATATGCTAGTCGTTCCCGACTCTAGGGGGCGGTGCTCATCTCCGTCTCAAAGTCAAAGAGCCAGCGCTGTCCGAAAACATCTCCATGGTCATGTGGCTGGCATGACTAAACGCCAAGGGCGCACAAAACGCTGTTACCTTCCCATCAAAGGTGGTCCCTATTTTTCTACTTGCATTTTTTACGTGCTTTCGAACTGCTAGGTTGGCAGGAGCTAGGACAAGTAACGGGAGCTCACCCCATTACGCGGCACTAGGGATGTGAACTGCTGAATTGCCGACCTTTTGATTGACAAACTCAGCATCTTAGCCACTGAGCCGCCGCGTCCCTTTCACATAGACAATGTACGCTTTATAAATTTAGGCATTACACTTAGATAATTTGACTTCACAGTCCTCTTTGACCCCTGCCCTGCCAACCATCAATGTATGGCATTAACAGACATTATTACCTCCATTAATTTTTCCATGTCCTCCTTCACTTTCTCATACATGTCGTTGGCAGCCTGAAGCTTCTGGGTCCATGCTGCCAAAGTCTCGGCGTCCACTTTGTGCTCATTGTCCGAAGGCTCTGGACTCTCCTGGGTTCTCTCTGGCACCTGCAGGGTCTCAGGGTGCAGGACAGATTTGAGCTGAGACTCCAGGCTGAGGTTTTCTCCTTTCAGAGTTTCCAACTCTTTCTGTAGCGATTCTATCTCATCCTAATGGATAGAAAGGTCCAGAGTGAAGTAGAGATCACGGATAAAGCAGTAGACGTTTAAAGCAGGTGAAGCCACAATGATTTAGTTCTCAGGGAGAGCTTTGAAGGGTAACCGTAGTGCAGAATCCGATAGATATTATTCTAGATTTCAGGGTTTCACCAAATGAATGTGTGTGTGGATCCCATTAAGGGATACACAATTCTGCTGGATCATACTGTGTTTCCCCCGAAAATAAGACCCAACCGGAAAATAAGCCCAAGCATTTTTCAGGATCTTCATAATATAAGCCCTAACCCAAAATAAGCCCCCGTTAAAGATCATCAGCCAGACGGACACATAGTAGTACCGTACATTCCCCAAATAACACTTAGCCAGGAAATAAGCCCTAATGCGGTTTTTGGGAGCAAAAATTAATATAAGACCTGGTCTTATTTTCAGGGAAACACGGTACCAAAGGATCATCTGGCTCACCATCTTATGGCATCTTATGGTATGGCAGATCTGATTTAGTTGCTCTATCTGGCGCTGTCCCTAATTTAAAGCACTCAGATCTGAGGCGACATAAACATTAATTGTTGAATATCTAATACAGTGATGGTGAACCGTCTGGGTCGCAACCTGGAAGAGGAGCTGCTCAGGGAACATGCGCGTACCCGAAAATCAACTTCCGGTTTCTGGTGCACAGATGCACGCCAGCCAGCTACTCTTCCGGATTTCTGGCACGCATCCGCATGCGACAATCAGCTGGCCAGTGCACATGATCACACAGGAAAATGAAAGACCAGTTCTTCCAGTTTCCGGCACTGCCACACACATGAAGGTCAGCTGATCATTGTGCACGCATGTGCTCCAGAAACCCAGAAAAGGAACAGGCGACGCTGAGCATGCCAGGTGACATGGCTCCATGTGTCACTTCGAGCACGCATGCCATAGGTTTGCCATCACGGATCTAATATATACGTTTGCTGCGTGTGCCAAGGAAAAGATGAGATCTCGTGTTGCAGGCACACAAATAGTTCACGTGGAATAATTTAAATATTTAGAAGGAAAGCATGAAAGTGAGCAAAACAATGGAAGCACACCTGATGAAGTATTTGGGGGGGGGGACGGGACAGGTGAAGGCAGGATGGAAGAAAGATGAAATTGCTGGATTTTTTTTTTTTTTTAATTTGATTTATATGCCACCCTTCTCCGGAGACTCAGGGCGGCTTACAATGCATTAAGCAATAGCCTTCATACTTTTGTATATTTATACAAAGTCAGCTTATTGCCCCCACAAACTGGGTCCTCATTTCACCTACCTTAGAAAGGATGGAAGGCTGAGTCAACCTTGAGCCTTGGAGAGATTCGAACCAGCAGAAATTGCAGGCAGCTGTGTTAATAACAGGGTGCACTAAACCACTGTACTATCAAGGCTCATTTGGTGATCAGGAGATGAATGTTTGTAGCATTTCAGGCTATAGATCAGGGGTGAAATGCTCCCGGTTCGGACCGGATCGGGTGGTTCAGAGAACCAATAGCAACAATCCCTAGCGGAGCTTGGCGTCACGACAAAACGGACGGGAGATTCTGGGGCTCCAGGATCGCCGCCGATAGCCCCACAGTCTAGCCGAATAGGTTGTAAAAAAAAAATGCTTTTAAAAGTAAAAAAAAAGATTGCGCACCACAGCTGATTTCCCCCCCCCCCCCCACGCGCAGCCAGCAAACCGGTAGTAAACCGGTTCAGATTTCACCACTGCTATAGATCAATTTTGTTCAAATGTTTCAGGGTGTTATTGCTTTTTTGGCATTTTTCTAAACTATACTAATTATATGCCGAGTTCCTTCAGGGAATCACTACATGGGCCACTGATAATTGGAGTGATCCTTCTGTTCTAGCCAATAATTGCTATTTTTTTTTAAAAAAAAGATACTTCACACTGAAATAGCATTTTTCAACAAGCTTCCAACACATTTCTTATCAGCCCAGAATGCTCAGGCAGTTCTCAACTTGCAACCATTCATTTAGTGGTCATTTGTAGTTACAACAGCACTTTGTTACAGTTACAAAAAAAAACCCTGACTTAAAACTTACTACCTTTGCAGCTTCCCCATGGTCATGTGATCCAAATTCAGATACTGGCCTGTATTTATGAGGTCATCTGATCACTTTTTGTGACTTTGTGAAGCCAGATTCACTTAACAATTGTGTTACTAACTTAACAACTGCAGTGATTCACTTAACAACTGTGGCCAGGAGGACTGTCAAATGGGGCAAAACTCACTTAACAATTGTTTCGCTTAGCAACAAAATGGATTCCAGTTGCGGTTGTAAGTTGAGGAGCGCCTGTCCTAGAAATACACACATCAAAACACACACTTGAATCTGTGTGCAATTTTTTCCTCATGATCGATTACTATGGAGAGCTGCACCAACCCCACTCGCAAAGTTGTGGGTTAATTTGCTTAACAATACTATTTTTCCAGTTCCTAGTTTCTACCTCTGCTATCTAACCATTTGTAAAACAAGTCCCATTTCGAAAATAGTCTGGGTCTTCTTTTTCTTTTATCTTCTATGTCACTTCTGTCCATTTCTGTACAGTCTAATATTTTTTTTTTATTATTGCTTCTTCTGTAGGTGTTTCCTCATTTTTCCAGTGCTGTGCAAATACAATTCTAGCTGCTGTCAAGACATGTAATATTAAATATACATCCCCTTTATCATATTTCTCTGCTAATATGCCTAACAAAAACAATTCTGGCTTATGATCTATACGCTGTTTTAACTTTTTTTCTAACCATGTGTGCATTTTCGTCCAATTTTTTTTTTTTGGGGGGGGGGGGACACGTCCACCACATGTGATAGTATGTGCCCGGTCCTTGATTACATTTCCAACATTTGGCGAACTTGTTTTTAAACATCTTTGCTGCAAAAAAAGCACTTTTGGAGGTGGAGATATGCCATCTCACATCAGTCATGCAATAAAATATTTCTGAACCGCCCCTCTTTGCTGTAGTCTTACCTCGTATTCTTTATGCAGTATCTCGAGTCTGGTTTTGCGAAGCTGTTTTCGGATGGCAGGGCTAAACACAGGGTTGCTTTCGCTCGTTCCTCCTGCAACAAAAACCAAAACCATCTCATTTCAATATTTTTCAGACTTGCAAGAAAATCAGATCAGATTTACATGGTGCCCATCTTGAACACAGCTCTGTGAAGCCCTCTCATCAAAAATTCTTTCCCCGTTTCAGCCAGAATTTTAAAAAAGTGGCAACTTTTTTAAATCAATCAAACAAAGTTTGATTGAACTCGTGAGAAGGTTTTCTTTTACAGCGTGTTTCCCTGGACACAACAGCGAGGAAAGCGACAGAGTTCGAAAGATAAGACCTGTGTCCCGCTTCTCACCCACCCCACCTGCCACCTCCAAATTGCATCCCTAAAGGGGGAGGGTGGCTAAGCAAGAGGCAGGAGCCCTGCCATGCCCGGTGAGGGGGGGGGAGAAGAGATGGCAAGGGGAGCCATGTCTCGCTCCACGCATCTTGTTTATCCCCCGCCCCACCTGCCACCCCTCTCGATAAAGAGAGGGCAGGGAAGGGAAGCAGCCAGGCTGTTGTTGCCATTGGGGTGCAGTGGGACGTGTTGGGCCGTTCGGCCGGCACGAAGAACAGGGAGGTGAGGGCATGTCCCCCCCTTCCTCCCCCCTTCAGCTTCGCTTCAACTCATTTTGGTTGCGCGGCAAGCAACCAGAGGAAATGGCGGGACCAGCTGTGCGTGCGTGTAAGTAGTTGGTGGGGGGGCTTATTTTGCAGGGGTGGCTTATATTATTGCATGCACTGAAAAGCCCGATTGGGCTTATTATCCGGACATGCCTTATTTTCGGGAAAACACGGTAACTATCTAGTAAATCAATAAATAAGAGAGGGACTCACTCATTTTTTTCCTTCTGATCTCAAGCAAAAGGGCCTCTCCCCATCAAGGAACAAAAGATTAGCTTTATCACTCTGTACAGGCAGTCCTCGATTTACAACAGTTCCCTTAGTGACCAAAGTTACAATGGAACTGCAAAAAGTGACTTAAGTCTTCACACTTATGACCGTTGCCGCATCCCCGTGGTCACGTGATTTACATTTGGATGCTTGACAACTGACTCACATTTATGAGGGCGCCAGGCAGTGTCCCGCGGTCACGTGATCCCCTTTTGCGACCTTCTGACAAGCAAAGTCCACGGGGGAAACCAGATCCGCTGACCAACAGCATGACTAATTTGACAACGGCATTTATTCCCTTAACAAACGTGACAAGACAAATCGTACAATGGGGCAAAACTCCCGTCACAAATTTCTCACCGAGCAATGTAAACATTTGTTCTGCCCCAGCTATGGACCCCAAAGAACACAGCACACACAAAGTCTGTACAAAACTTAAATTTACTAAAATAACTCCGTCTTTTCCAAACAAAGGCTGTTAATAAACTTTCTTAACAGCCTACAAGAAACCAAAGATAAAGTAATCACAATCTTACTAAGGTTGGCAGAAAGCCCAGAAGCAATCCAGACACGAAGGAGAATGAACTAAAGTTGTTCCCTACAAATTGCTTCAGTCGGCGTTCTTCCTTAAATAGGCTAAGGGAGTGACCAATTAGCCCCAAGCCTTACTCTCGAGGAGACCTCCTCCTGAGGAGCCACTCCTGCCTTTTGGCAGCTCTGCGCGCCCGTGCATCGAGAACAGGCTCCTCCTCTTCGTCCTCTTCACTTAAAGGAGCTTCTGGAGGTTCTGAAGGCACTGGGTGAATCCCTGCTTCTGGAACCACATCTTCTCCAGCCTCCTCATTGTCTGACTCGAGTGCCAGCTGCACAGGTTGCTGGCGCAGCACCACACCAGCCTCCTCGCTGTCAGAGTCAGCTACAATCCGCACAGGCCGCTGACGGGCCACAACAACGTTGAGCTCAATTGTGGTCGTTAGCGGAGGACTGCCCGCATCAGGGTATAAAAGAACACTGTACGTATTTAAGGGGAAAGAGAGTTACTTTACCTAGGACCTCTTTGCAAGGATTGTCAGGGGTGATGGGTATCCTACAAGCAGGACACTGGCTGTTGTTCTTCAGCCACACTTCAATGCAAATGGAGCAAAAGACGTGGTTGTTGGCACAGATGACAGGATGGCGAACCTTAGGAGAAAGGAAGTGTTAACAGTTAAAACTTTTGCTTGGAGGGAATAAAAGCAAACGATTTACATTTGGCATTCAAGGAACAATGATCCTACAAGCTGGAAACAAGCTTTTCCCCTGGCCAGGCTTATAATGTTAATATCCACTCTGCAACTTGCCTATCTACTCACCACCAGGGAAGCTCTTCCCACTTCGAATGGTGCCCACCTTCTCAAACAAGCCCAAGCCGATTATATATATAAGCGAAAAGGAAAAGGAAATGCACACAGGACACACAGAGTAACAGAGTTGGAAGGGAGCTTGTAGGTCATCTACTCCAACTCCAAGCAGGAGACCCTACACCATTTCTGACAGATGGCAGTCCAGGCTCTTCTTGAAAGCTTCCAATGATGAAGCTCCCACAACATCTGAAGGCAAGCTGTTCCATTGGTTCAGGGGTCGGCAACCTTAAACACTCAAAGAGCCACAAAGGTCCTAACCGGAAGCCCCCCGTTCAATTCTGGAGCCGACCGGAAGTCCAGTTCCCCCACCATAGAGTCTCCTCCTAGCGCAGTGTCCTTCTTCCTTTGCCAACCGGAAGTCCGGTTCCCATACCATAGAGTCTCCTCCTAGCGCGGTGTCCTTTTTCCTCTACCTGTCCTAACCGAAAGCCCTATCAATTGTGGAGCCGACTGGCGACAGGGAGCCACAGCAGAGGGATGAAAGGGCCACATGTGGCTCCAGAGCCACGGGTTGCTGACCCCTGCATTGGTTGATTGCTCTCACTGTCAGAAAATTTCTCCTTATTTCTAGGTTGAATTTCTCCTTGATCAATTTCCATCCATTATTCCTTGTCTGGCCTTCAGGTACTTTGCAAAATAAATTGACACTCTCCTGTCTGTGACAGCCCTTTAAATATTGGAACATATTCCCTGGTCCTTCTCTTCACTAGAGTAGCCATGCCCAGTGCCTGCAACCGTTCTTCATATGTTTTAGCCTCCAGTCCCCTAATTGTCTTGGTTGCTCCTCTCCACAAACATCTTTGATTGGGCTGCAACAATAAACTTCACAACTGTGGATTAAACCAGGGGTCACCAACCTTTCGGACCTCAGGGATCACTAAATTCGTAATTTTAAATCCCACGGACCACTAATATGATCTGCCTAATGACCAGTCGGGTGTGGCTAGGTGGTCATGTGACAGGGTGGGCATGGCCAACACGATGTCACTCACGTCGAGGGGCGCGTCACCGGCCTCCGGCCTCTACTCGCCCCTGGCCCTACCAACCACTACTCACCTCCCCGCCTGAGCTCCTTAGGGCCCCAACAGGCAGCAGTTGTTGGAGCTAAGCAGCCACCATGAGAAAGAGTTGGCAAAACAGCTGGCTCAGTTCAAACTGGATATGACCAAGAAGGAGGCTCAGCAGAAGCACCTCACAACGGACTATGAGCATAGGCTTTCCAAGCAGAGGGAAGATATGCGGGAGTGCAAGGCCAGGTACCGGTGCCTGGAGGCTCAGCAGGCTGAGATGGTCAGCCAGTTCCAGGCCACGATGCAGTCCCACTGGAACAAGGCCCTCCGGCTCTTCGTCATCAGCAGCGCTTCCCTTCAGCCTTCGCCCAAAGCCCCGCACCAGGAGGCTGAAGCAGACCCCGTCGGAATTTCTGCCCCCCTCCAACCCGCACAAAAAGACATCAAAGGGGGAGACCCTCTGCAGCAACACAAACATTCATTGCATGTATCCGGCCCAGGGGCCGTAGTCTGAGGACCCCTGTGTCAGGTTTCAATGTCGTCATCCAATAAACTGCATTTCCAAACAAATAGTCTTTGATGAAATCTTTCATTTATTAAGCACGACAATCTGTCTCTGATTATGTCGTAGCCAACACTGACTTCCTGACCCCAAACCTTCCCTTTCCGTTCCCCAATTCTCTGCATCTCATTGGCCATCTTCCAAATCACTCTCCCCATATCTACTACTTCAGCTCCCAGAAATGTCCCCCCCTCCCAACCCATCTCCTAGGGGATATTATCTTCAGGGAAAATAAATAGGTGAAAAGTCAAGCGTCCTCTTGCCAGCTGACCCCTCTTCTCCTCCTTATGTCAGCACTGGAACAAATGTAGTTTGGAGTGCTGACACCCTGATTTAGTGCAACATAACAAACGCAAATAACTGTTACTCCAAGTTCTCAATGATGCATTATTAGAAGCAGAAATTCCCAAATCCTGGACCGAAACCATTATTACACTCATCCCCAAAGAAGATACGGACCCCACACAAGTTAAAAATTATAGGCCGATCTCATTGCTCAATGTAGACTACAAACTCTTCATGTTGGTTATAACGCAAAGACTGAAAATAATTATTTATAAATACATACATACAGATCAGAATGGTTTTGTCCCAAGAAGACAGATCAAAAACAACATAAGAACAATTATCAACATCCTGGAATATTACGAGAAAAGAGTTGACAAACAAGTAGCCTTAATCTTTTTAGACGCACAAAAGGCATTTGACAATCTAAATTGGAATTTCCTCATATTGCAACTAGAAGCCATGGATTTCGGTGTCAAATTTTTACATATGATTAGAAAAGTATACTCCTTCCAAACGGCCAAAATTATGATTAATGGAGATATGACTGAAAATCTGGATATACAAAAGGGTGTGAGACAGGGTTGCCCTTTATCCCCACTACTGTTCCTAATTTCACTGGAAATATTACTAAATGAAGTTAGGAAAGATGCGGAAATAAAAGGTTTGAGAACACGGAAAGAAGAGTACAAATTGCAAGCCTTCGCTGACGATGTGGTATTTATAATGGAGCAACCGGAAATAACAGGAACCAAACTTTTAGCAAAGATAGAGGAATATGGAAGAGTCGCAGGGCTTAAAATTAACAAACAAAAAACTAAAGCATTAACAAAGAATTTGACAAAGGTACAGGAGACAAAACTAGAAGATAAATTAGGAATACAAATTGTAAAGAGAATAAAGTATTTAGGAATCTGGCTTACTGCTAAAGTAATAACAATTAGAGAAGACAATTATAACAAATTAATGAAACAAATTAGAAAAGATCTGGAAATGTGGAACAAATTACAACTGTCATTTCTAGGGAAAATCGCATCCATAAAAATGAATATACTGCCTAGATTACTCTACCTCTTTCAAGTAACCCCAATCTGGCCAGGAAAGAACTTTTTTAAGGACCTTAATAAAATAATAACAAAATTTATTTGGAATGGGAAAAGGGCCAGAATCAAAATAAAGTGTATGCAAGATATTCGGGAAAAAGGAGGTTTAGGCCTACCGGACTGGGAGTTATATTACAAAGCAGCATCGCTAAACTGGATAAGGGATTGGATAGATCTCAAGAATAAAAGAATGCTACTACTAGAGGGCTTTGAATTACAACGCGGATGGCATGCCTTTTTGTGGGAGGGAAAGGACAAGCACCATGGATATTTCCAGCAACATATTATCAGAGAATCACTGTACAAAACATGGCAAGAGATTAGAAAGCACTATACCAAAATTCCACGATGGTTATCGACAATGGAAGCACTAATATATCCCAACGCCATGGATATAGAGAAAATGAGGAGTTATAAAGAACTACTGAACAGTGAAGGAGAATTACAAACAAGACAAGAATTACAAAATCAGGGTATAGACATTGATTGGTGGCCATACATGCAAATAGAATCAAGATACAAAACTGATCGGGCACAATTCGGATTCCAAAATGAACCAAATGAACTGGATAAAATATTACAAAGTACAGATGAGAAAATGATTACCAAAATTTATAAGTACCTACTAAAATACAAATTAGAAGAGGAGGTCGTCAAAGAGAATATGATAACATGGGCCAAAAATATAGGATATACTATTGAACTGAATAAGTGGGAAAATTTGTGGAAGATAAATTATAAGATGACATTGTCTATACCCTATAAGGAAAACCTTTACAAAATGTTCTACCGATGGCACCTCCCACTGGCGCGCCTGGCCAAGATGTTCCCTGTCTCCAATGTGCTGGAAATGTAAATCACAGAAAGGGACATATTATCATCTCTGGTGGTCATGCCGAAGGGCAAAACAATACTGGCAACAAATTAAAATAATGATTGAAGAAATCACAAAACAAAAACTGGAAATGAGGCCGGAAATCTTTTTATTGGGAATAATCACAGCACAATACACCAAAGAAATAAAATATCTGATCATCCATATCCTCACAGCAGCATGTATACTCTTTGCCCAACGTTGGAAATCTGAACAGTTACCCACAGAGGACAAAATAATAGCTAAAATTACAGAATGTGCAGAATTGAATAAGCTCACAAAAGAAATACAAGAGAAAGACGATACTGATTACTATTTAGTATGGCAAAGATGGTACAGCTGGCTGGAGGCAAAAATAGGAATATAAAGATAATTTTTGACTATTCAATAGAAATGCATAGAAGTAAACAAGGAGTCAATTATATATATACATATATAACCATGTAAATATGTGAATGTAGATATAGATACAAATAGAAATATGAAAATAACCCACCGTTGTAGTAACTTCTAAGAGTCAGTCATTGGACTGAATTGATGTTTGTCCGTTTTGTATGTTGTTTTAATGTATCTATGTTGGTTTGTTTTTTTATTATTAATAAAAATATTAAAAAAAAACAAAAAAAAACAAATGCAAATAACTTTTCTGTGGACCATCCAAATTTTCTCATGGACTACCAGTGGTCCACGGACCACCAGTTGGTGACCACTGGATTAAACAATCAGCCTATTTGGTAGGGCTGGAAGGATATGCAGTCTTTATTTTTGGAAGACTCTCTATGGCCGGTAAAGAAATTCATTAAAAAATTAGCAACCTTCACAATTTGCCAAGGACAATAGTATCTACCCATGAGAGATAAATAGGATTTCCACATTCAAAGGCTTCAGGAAACAGAGTTCCAAAAGAGGCACTTCATATTTTTAAGGAGCCTGGGACATTCCTGTCCAAAGCACTTTGTGGGTGTTGTATCTCCTGAGCACGAGGGGTGAAATGCTCCCGGTTTGGACCGGATCACCGGATCCGGTAGCGATGGAGGCGGGTGGTTCAGCAAAAATCCCTGTCCCCCCCCATGCCCAGCTGAGCCGCACAATCATCAGAGGCTTTTTTTTTTACTTTTAAAAGCATTTTTTCTACAACCTCTTCAGCCAAAAAAATGCTTTTAAAAGTAAAAAAAAAAGCCTCTGATGATCGCGCGGCTCAGCTGGGATCCTCAAAGGCTTTTAAAAGAAAAAAACCCTTTTTTTTATTTTAAATGCCTCTGACAATCCAAGCTGAGTTGCCTGATCAGCAGAGGCATTTAAAAGAAAAAAAAGCCTCTGCCGATCAGGCAACTCAGCTGGGATCTTCAGAGCCTTTTGAAAGCATTTTTTTACAACCTCTTCGCTGAAGAGGTTGTAGAAAAAAATGGTTTTAAAAGTAAAAAAAAAAAATTGGCCACCCCCACCGTCACATTACCCCCCCAAGCCACGCCCACAGAACCAGTAGTAACAAATTTTAGATTTCACCACTGATCCAAGCACATAATAGCAGCACACAGACACAGGCACAGAGCAGACAGTCCTCAACTTAGGACCGCAATGGAGCCCAAAAATTTCCGTTGTTAAGAGAAACATATCTGAAGTGAATTTTGTCCCATTTTATGACCTTTCTGGCCACCGGTCGTTCAGTGAATCACTGCAGTCGATCAGCCGGTAACCCGGTTGTTAAGTGTATCTGGCTTCCCCCTTGATTTTTCTTGTGAAAAAAATAATTGCAAAAGGGAATCACGGTACAGAGGAACGGTCGTAAGTATGAACTAGTTGCCAAGCATCTGGATTTGGACCGTGGGGATGCTACAGAGGTCGTAAGTGTGAAAAATGGTCACAAGTCACTGCTTTCAGTGCCGCTGTAACTTTGAATGGTCACTAAATAAACTGTCATAAGTCGAGGGCTATCTGTATTGTGGACCCCATTCCATTGCTTGAATCTCCATAACTCAGCGGAGAAGTCCGATTGGGATTTCAATATTCAATCCCTAATAGGCAAACAAGGCTTCACATATTCTGGAATTTATAAACTAAGTTCCTAATCAAGCTAAAGCCTTTGTTTTATTCAAACATGTATCTACAGAAATTAGCCCTCCCCCCCAAGTCCTTTTAAATCTTCCCACTCAATATAAAGTCAGAAATCAACACTATGAAGCTAACATTTGCAATTGCACGACCCATTTCCATGTCGCTTATGCTCCAATATCCAATATCCAGGACAAGAAGCAATGGACGGAAACTACCGTATTTTTCAGAGTATAAGACGCACCTTTTTTCCCCCTAAAAGGAGGTGAAAATTTAGGTGCATCTTATACACCGAATGTAGCCCCATCCATCCACTGGCCCCCACCCTTTGGCCTCTGCCTCCCAGCAGTTACCTCCTTGCAGCAAACAGCAAGAAGAAACAGCTCCTTTCAGCTTCAGCACAACCTAATTAGCACAAGTTGATTGGATCGGCCTCCCGACTCTCAGCTGTTTTGCGGGGGCCTCTTCAGCTTGTTGCAAGGAGGTAAATTGCTGGAGCATTTTTTTTTTCCTTGTGCTAATCAAACTATGCTGAAAACGAAAATGAAAGTAAAGCAGGCTGTTTGTTGTTTGCTACAACGAGGCAAAATTGCTCGGAGGCAGAGGCAGATTTCTTTTTCTTGTTTTCCTCACCAAAAACAGTAGGTGTGTCTGGTGCGTCTTACACTCCGAAAAATACGGTAATCCAAAACCATCCAGTTTTGGTCGCCACGATATAAAAAAAGATGTTGAGACTCTAGAAAGAGCGCAGAGAAGAGCAACAAAGATGATTAGGGGACTGGAGGCTAAAACATATAAAGAATGGTTGCTGGAATTGGGTATGTCTAGTTCAATGAAAAGAAGGACTAGGGGAGACATGATAGCAGTGTTCCAATATCTCAGGGGCTGCCACAAAGAAAAGGGAGTCAAGCTATTCTCCAAAGCACCTGAGGGCAGGACAAGAAGCAATGGGTGGAAACTATAATCAAGGAGAGAAGCAACTTAGAACTAAGGAGAAATTTTCTGACAGTTAGAACAATTAATCAGTGGAACAACTTGCCTCCAGAAGTTGTGAATGCTCCAACGCTGGACGTTTTTAAGAAGATGTTGGATAACCATTTGTCTGAAGTAATGTAGGGTTTCCTGCCTGGGCAGGGGGTTGGACTAGAAGACCTCCAATGTCCCTCCAACTATTCCATTCCATTCCATTCCATTCCATTCCATTCCATTCCATTCCATTCCATTCCAATCCAATCCAATCCAATCCAATCCAATCCAATCCAATCCAATCCAATCCAGGAAAGAAGCAATCTAGAAATAATCATAATTGTTCTGACAGAACAATTAACTGGTGGAATGGCTTTTCCTTCAGAAGTTGTGGAGGCTCCATCATTGAAGCTTTTTAAGAAGAGATTGAACAACCATTTGTCTGAAATGGTAAAGCTGCCAACCTAAGACTTGTGAACTTCAACTCCCAGAATTCCTTAGTCAGCATGGCTAGCTGAGGGATTCTGGTAGTTGAAGTCCATATATCTTAAAGTTACTAAGATCCCTGTTGTTAAGTGAGTTTGATTTCCTCTTTGACTTTGCTTGTCAGAAGGTCGCCAAAGGTGATTACATGACTCTCCCGGGATACTGCAATTGTCGTAACTATGTCTGAATTTTGACCATATGGCCATGGGGATGCTTCTGATTTTTTTTTTTATATATTTTTTATTCAACATTTACATCTTTAACATCCTTGTTACATTTTTACAGCTTTCCAATATCGGCATCTGTAATAATATCTATAACCAACTATATACACATACATTTTATGTATTACTTACTAATTTCTATATTCACTACAATTTATATCTATCTATTACACAATCTTCTCTTATGTTTATACATTAATTTTGGATTGTTTCTCCAACCAGTTATACCATCTATTCCATGTCTCATAATAAATCGTTTCCTCTTGGCCTTTTAATTCCGTTGTTAATTTATCTGCTTTTGCACATTTTAGCACCTTTTTTTATGATCATCGTATTTGATGGAGCAAATCTTTGTTTCCAATTTTGTGCAAATGAAATTCTGGCAGCCGTAATTATGTGAAGTATAAGGTAATAAATTTCTTTCCTAATCTTCTCTTTTATAATTCTCAATAAAAATAGTTCGGGTTTCATAGCATTTTTTTCCCCCTGTCATTTCCTCTAACCATTTTTGGATTTTTAACCAATATGCCTTTGCTTTGGGGCATGTCCACCACATGTGGAAATATGTCCCATGTTGATGATTGCATTTCCAGCAATTTGGTGCATTTTTTGGGGATATCTTGGCCAATCTCACTTCTGAATTTTGATCACGTGACCACAGAGACACCACAACGATCCGGTTGTAAGTGTGAAAAGCGGTCATAAGTCACTTTTTTTCAATGCCGTTGTAACTCTAAATGGTCACTAAACAAACTGTTGTAAATCAAGGACTACCTATATTATCCTATCAAACAGGTCACAAGTAATTCTCTCCAGATTTAGCAAATATAAATTTCATCTGCCCTGCGTTTTTTCAGGTTTAACAATCACTAGATAATGAAAGTATAGTCATCGGTCTGATATGCAATAAAATGTTACAATAAAATTTGATTACCTGCCTTTTCAAATAAGTAAATAGGCACATTAAGTTTCCTTGTGTTATATTGGATTTTTTTTTTTTTTTTTTGCATAAAAGCCTAAGACAAAGGATCCGGAAAGAAGATAAAAATCAATAAATTCCCAATTTTTAGCCATACCAAATAATTCACCCTTTCTCCCTCTAGGCAATAAAATAAAATAAAATAAAAATCAGAGTTTTCCCTAAAGGGCAGAAAAAGTTTTTATTAATCCTGCTGAGATGTTCCCAATGCAAGGAACATAACTATCTTTACGCAGTATGCAGTTCTGTGGAAGATAAAATTCATTGGACCACGGAGAATTAGGTTTTAAACGCTTTGTAACTTAACAAGATGCTTATGTATTTTCCTCAAAGAGCAAACCAACAGTTTAGAGAAATAACTTTCTGAAGGACATTACTAATAAGATTTCTCTCTAATTGAAAATCCTGCACGAGCTTTTGGGATTCAGCATTTCAGGGGGGAAAAAAACTCTGCATTGCTTAATGATTCTTGCCCTTTATAAAAAGCATTCCTTGTGGTCTCTAAAGTTACTTTTAATCCCCAAAGTCTTCCCTCTTTTTTTTGCTGCCAAGTTGTCCTTCTTTCCAGCAGATTGAGGATGCAACACAAAATTAAACACAACTCTAATTTCTCAAGTGTTGTGGTCTCCAAGTGTCTTACTTCCATGAGGTTTTCGTTGCTGTCTTCTGAGAACTTCTCAGGTACTTCCCCATCCAATCACTAACCAGGATTGAACTTGGTTATTAGTTTTTATATAGCCACTTATGATGCCTTATGTCAAAGGTCTCCAAACTTGGCAACTCTAAGACTTGTGGACATCAACTCCCAGAATTCCTCAGCCAGCCACACTGTTGAAGTCCAGAAGTTTTAAAGTTAACAAATTTGGACACCGTGTCCTACGTGTACAGCAGAGGTGGGTTTCAGCAGAGGTTCTGACCAGTTCTGGAGAACTGGTAGCGGAAATTTTGAATAGTTCCGAGAACCGGTAGTAAAAATTCTGCCTGGCCCCGCCCCCATCTATTCTCTGCCTCCCGAGTCCCAGTTGATCTGGAGGAAATGAGGATTTTGCAGTAACCTTCCCCTAGAGTGGGGTGGGAAGGGAGATTTTACAGTATCCTTCCCCTGCCACGCCCACCAAGCCACACCCACCAAGCTATGCCACGCCAACCAAGCCACACCCACAGAACCGGTAGTAATTTTTGAAACCCACCACTGGTGTACAGGTAAGTTCTCAACCTACGACCGCCATTGAGTCCAAAATTTCTGTTGCTAAGTGAGACAGTTAATTTTGCCTGCCTCCGTTGTTAAGTGAATCACTGCTGTTCAGTTAGTAACAGGATTGTTAAGCGAATCTGGTTTTCCACACTGACTTTGCTTGTCAGGAGGTGGCAATAGGGGATCAAATGACTCCCAGCACACTGAAACTGTCATAAATATGAATCAGTTGTCAGGGTCCCAAGTAATACATCCATAGTAAATAGAACTCCAAGGCAAGTAAATTCCTCAAAGATTAGTTTTATTGGATATATCATATTGGCACAGGCTGGTGAAAACAGACTATGATTATTCCCATGGTTTACACCTAATTGAAAGTGGAAGTTTTCCTCCTTCCCCAATCAGTCAGATGGTCCAATCAAGATGTCGTCCGGTTGCCTAGTAACTTCACTCCTCCTCTCTCCGGCCACCTCTGAGAATGTCCTTGGTTCCCAGGAGAAAATAATTTGTTTTGGCTACAAACTCCAGCTATCTCCATTCCTCCCTCCCTATCCCCTCAGCTCCAATGTGGCAACACTGAAACCTCAAAATGGCTTCACTCAGGTCAGCTTCAGGGTTGACACCAGTCAACCAACATTTGAATTTTGATCACGTGACCGTGGGGATGCTACAAGGGTCGTTAAGTGTGAAAACGGTCGGGAGTCACTTTTCACTGCCTTTTTCACTTCGAAATTGGTCACTAAATAAACCGCTGGAAGTCAAGGACTATCTAAAGTGTTTCTCCAAAAATAAGACCCTGTCTTATATTTTTTTTTGAACCCCGAAATAAGTGCTTGGTCTTATTTTTGGGGAGATCTTATTATTTTGGGGCGTGTGGAGGAAACCAGAGGAAATGGCGGGGACCGGCTGCACATGTGTTTAAATATTTTCAGGGATGACTTATATTTTTTTGGGGGGGGGGCTTATTTTAGTGCATGCGCTCAAAAGCCCAATTGGGCTTATTATCAGGGGATGTCTTATTTTAGGGGAAACAGGGCAGTGGTGAAATCTAAAATTTGTTACTACCGATTCTGTGGGTGTGGCTTGGTGTGGGGGAGTAATATAACTAGGTGGGGGTGGCCAATTTTTTTTTTTTTTACTTTTAAAACTATTTTTTCTACAACCTTTTCAGGGAAGAAGTTGTACAAAAATGCTTTCAAAAGGCTCTGACGATCACAGCTTAGCTGACTGATCGGCAGAGGCTTTTAAAAGAAAAAAAGCCTCTGCCAATCAGGCAACTCAGCTTGGATCGTCAGAGGCATTTAAAAGAAAAAAAGCCTCTGCTGATCAGGCAACTCAGCTGGGATCGTCAGAGGCTTTTAAAAGCATTTGAAGATCCCAGCTGAGCCGCGCAATCATCAGAGGCTTTTTTTTTTTACTTTTAAAAGCATTTTTTCAGCCGAAGAGGATGTAGAAAAAATGCTTTAAAAATTTTTTTAAATTTTTTTTGCTACCATTGCTACCGGATCGGGTGATCCGGTCCGAACCGGGAGCATTTCACCCCTGAAACAGGGAATATACAGTGATCCATCGTGACGGCAAAAAGTAATCCGTCCTCAACCTGTGCATTAAAGGGTTGAAGGAGGAGGATCACCTCAAAGTCAAGGGGATTGTCGATACAGCCAATTTGCACAGCACAACCCAAGGAATCAGTTTTACAAACTTCACAATCCTTGTGTGACATGAATTCTGGTTATCGTACCTAAAAAGGAAAAAAAAAAAAATGCGGAAAGCTGGAAGCGATTTGCTCCCCCCGCCCCCTCCCCCCCATTGATTGGCTGACATAGGAGAGAGAGAGAGAAAAAAAAAAAGTGATAATTCTATTTCCATTCAAATCTGACACACGAAACTAAGAAGCCAGAAATCGATACGGTAATTCACTCGCAGAGAACAGGCACTGACAACTTCCAAGACTGATTTTCTGCATAAATCATTTATGAAATCCAGGTGGAGACTTTCACCTGAAGCAAAATAGGCCGTGACTTAAAAGGTAGAGCTATCTTATTGAAGCTAAAGCACTCCTGAGTCAGCCTAACACTTGGACAGTGGACCACAGGCAGTTCTCGACTTACAGCCGTTTCGTTGAGTGACCAAAATTACAACAGCACTGAAAACAAGGGGACGTAGGACCAGTTTTCACACCTACGACCATCGCGCGATCCAAATTCAGACGTTTGGCAACTGGCATGGACAGCTGCAGTGCCCTGGGGTCACATGATCCCCTTTTGCGACCTTCGGACAAGCAAAGTCAGTGAGGAAGTCAGATTCACTTAACAATCGTGTTACTCATTTAACAATTGCGATTTGTTTAACAACGGGGGCAGGAAAGGTTGTAACATGGGGCAAACGGCACTTAACAATGATCTCGCTTAACAACAAAAATTGGGGGTTCAATTGCTGTCGTAAGTCGAGGACTACCTATACCTAGAAGTCCCAGGTCTTTTGAGTTCACCTGGATATTATAACATGCATTGAGTCGCTAACTATTTCACAAATGTGAAATAAGAATGCACGATTATTCCTCGGGGTTGCAGGTAAATCAAGTAGCTTGGAGTCCTTGGTGCTCTCTGAGATTGGAGGGCTTTTCTTTTTTAAAAAATTGTTTTATCATAGATGGTGAACCTATGACACGTGTGCCAGAAGTGCACGCAGAGCCATCTTTCCGGGCACGCGAGCCGTCGACCATTGCCCTTCTGGGTTTCTGTTATTATATTTAAGACATAGAAAGTCCACAAACCGTTTCCAGTCTCTTATAAAGCTGCCTAGTCCAGCTAGAATTTATCTCTAATTAAAGCAGTTAATTTCGCCTTCTCCGCTAATTCGTCTGTTTTTTTTTTTAAACCGATAAGAGAATATTTGTATGTCGAGGTTGACATGAGGGGTTCTTGGGGCTTTCTGAGCTAGGGTTTTATCGCAGACGTTTCATTACCCAAACTAAGTAATATTCCCCAAACAAGGTGTACTGATGATGTTACCTAGTTTGGTAATGAAACGTCTGAGAGAAAACCACCAAGCTCAGAAAGCCGCAAGAAGCCCTCACGTCAACCTCGACATACAAATATTCTCCTCTTATCAATTTTAAAGAGTCTTCTTCAATTCAGTTGAAGTTCAATTATAACTTCAGTTCAATTGTAACTTCAAACAGTCACTCAGTGAATGGTTGTAAGTTGAGAACTACCTGTAGTGCTTTTCAGTTTCTAGGTCAGGGGTTCTGCAACCTTAAGCACTCAAAGAGCCATTTGGACCTGTTTCCCACAGAAAAGAAAACATCGGGAGCCACAAAACCTGGGTGGGCATGGCCAACTCGATGTCACTCACTTCCACCAGTCACATGACCTCCCCTAGACACGCCTACCCAGCTGGTCATTAGGGCAGAGAACCAGTTGTTAAAAAACACCAGGAACCACAAAACCCTTTTGACATATCTCCCTCTCCCCTCCCTCCCTCCCCACTCTCTCTCTGTATCTCTCTATGTCTCTCTCATCCTCTCTCTGTATCTCTCTGTCTCTGCCCTGGCTGCTTCTTCATCCCCCGCCATCGCCCTTTTCTTCTCAGGCCAGGCGAGGAGTGACTGGGAGGGGAGAGCGAGGGGCGGGGCCAACCAGTGGTGGGATCACCCGACAGGGAGCCACAGCAGAGGGCCCAAAGAGCCGCATGTGGCTCTGGAGCCGCAGGTTGCTGACCCCTGTTCTAGGTAGAAGGATAAATAAACAACAAGCTTGCTTCAGTTTCATAAACATGTTTTGGAAACTATGCCTAAATTACCTAATCTAGGTAACATTACCCAAACAAGGCGCACTGATGATATTACCTAGTTTGGTAATGAAACGTCTGCGAGGAAAACCACCAAGCTCAGAAAGCAACAAGAAGCCCTCGCGTCAACCTCGACATACAAATATTCTCCTCTATCGGTTTAGAGAGACTTCTTCAACTCAGGGTTCAATTGTGACTTCAAACAGTCACTCAGTGAATGGGTTGTAAGTCAAGAACTACCTGTACTGCTTTCACTTTTCGTTTTCTAGGTAGAGGGATAAATAAACAAGAAGCTTGCTTCAGTTTCATAAACATGTTTTGGAAACTATGCGGCGTGTCTTCTCAAGAACGCCAATGGCATACATCCAGGTTTTTTTTTCCCCTGACAAAATTGTAAGACTTTCTTCTATCGGTAGAAACTTCTAATTAGTCACCAGCTTACGACTCACACATCTCCAAATGCATTTTCTTTATTTACGCGTCGTATTTCTTAACCTGCATTCCTAATCCAAAGATTCTTTTCTGTCATTTTTTTTTCCACCCACAAATTCATCCAGTTCTTCTCCCATTCTTCAGAAAGAGGATTACCGTATTGTTCGGAGTATAAGACGCACCGGAGTATAAGACGCACCTACCTTGGAAAATAAGAAAATAAGGAAATGAGGAAAATGAGGAAAATAAGAAAAAAGAAATCTGCCTCTGCCTCTGAGCAATTTTGCCTCGTTGCAGCAAACAGGAAACAGCCTGATTTACTTTCATTTTCATTTTCAGCATAGCTTGATTAGCACAAGGGGAAAAAAATCTGCTCCAGCAATTTACCTCCTTGCAGCAAGCAGCAGAGCCCTGCGCAAAACAGCTGAGAGCAAATCAGCTGATAGTTAGGAGGCCGATCCAATCAACTTGTGCTAATTAGGCTGTGCTGAAGCTGAAATGAGCTGTTTCTTCTTGCTGCAAGGAGGTAAACTGCTGGGAGGCAGAGGCCAAAGTGTGGGGGCCAGTGGGTGGGCGGGGCTACATTCGGTGTATAAGACGCACCTAAATTTTCACCTCCTTTTAGGGGCGGGAAAGGTGCATCTTATACTCCAAAAAATACGGGTTTTTTTTTTTTATATTCAAATGAGCAATTCATGTTTTCTTTTTTAAACTGAAAAATCACCTATCTTAACATTATGAGCTATTCCTGAGCTAAACCAATACATCATGTTTGTCCTTAAATTATACTCCAAACAAGACTGGAAAAAAAAAAGAAATGTAATGTTACGCAACGATGAACCAACTCCACATATAATTGCCCATATTAAACTAATACCATCCATTCTTCAGCCTATTTCCTATATGGAATATAAACGGAAAATCACTTAAAGATTCCTGCATAACGTCTGCCCATTTTTGAGCTAAACCAATAAATCTTTGTCCTCAAATTATTCTCCAAACAAGTCTAAAAAAAAAGTACTGGTATGTTACACAATAGATCCAACCCCACATATAATTGGCAATATTAAACTAATGCCATCCATACTTCAGCCAATTTCCTATATATAGAATATAAAGCAAACGAACTGCTACTCTGTGCATTCAGGTGCAAAGTTAGGAGTTTCTTAATCTTGTTCTCGCTGTGCGAGAGAACCATAATGAAAATGCCTATGCTGGTCTATGACTATAATAAAGATTTGATTAGCCTTTTTGCCTTCTTTCTTGGAAACGAAACATTCATAGCACAGGACCAACGTTTTAATAAAGTAAGGGTTGAATTGTTGCACCGGGACTAGAAAGAAGCATGTTCAAATTCATTTGACCACGGAATTAACTTGATTTGCGGCCAGTTTTCACTCTCTCTCAAGTCCAACTACTTTATCGGGCTGGGGATAAAATTAAGAGCGTGTGTATATATATATATATATATGCATATTCTCTCTAGCCAGGTTTTACCTATGTAAACTTAGTTGTTCTACAGCCCTAGGTTCTGTGAAATCTCATTCACAAGTTCTTGGGCCCTTTTTCTGCTGACAAACTGCAACTCTGTGTTGCTTTCTGGGAGACTCAGATAGCTATTTCTGCCTCTTAAGGCGTCCTCGGTGAGCCACACCCACTTCCCAATTATCCTCCCTGTAAAGGCATAATGTATCTTTTTTCTTTTTTCATAGGCTTTTATGTGCATATTCTCTCTAGCCAGGTTTTACCTATGTAAACTTAGTTGTTCTACAGCCCTAGGTTCTGTGAAATCTCATTCACAAGTTTTATACATACATACATACATACATACATACATACATACACATATACTTATATATATGGATGCTATCTATCTATCTATCTATCTATCTATCTAGGGACGCGGTGGCTCAGTGGCTAAGACACTGAGCTTGTCGATCAAAAGGTTGGCAGTTCAGGGGTTCAAATCTCTAGTGCCGCGTAACTGGGTGATCTCCCATTACGTGTCCCAGTTTCTGCCAACCTAGCAGTTCGAAAGCACGTAAAAAATCTAAGTAGAAAAATAGGGGCCACCTTTGGTGGGAAGGTAACAGCATTCCGTGCACGTTCGGCGTTTAGTCATGCCGGCCACATGACCACGGAGACATTTTCAGACAGCGCTGGCTCTTCGGCTTTGAAACGGAGATGAGCACCGCCCCCCTAGAGTTGGGAATGACTAGCACATATGTGCGAAGGGAAGCTCTCTCTCTCTCTCTATATATATATATATATATTTGTTTTCTCAGGTTTTCGCGGGTGTTTGTATGTAGGTCTTTGGTTATTCGGGTCTTCTCCCACATAAAATTGGAAGTGTCTTGGCGACGTTTCGATGAAGTCTCATTCGTCATCTTCAGGCTGGTGTTCTCGGCTTCATGCTTCCAGGAGCACGAAGCAATTGTTTGCTCCTGGAAGCACGAAGCCGAGAACACCAGCCTGAAGATGACGAATGAGACTTCGTCGAAACGTCGCCAAGACACTTCCAATTTTACGTGGGAGAAGACCCGAATAACCAAAGACCTACATATATATGAACTCAGGAATTTAAGATTTTAAAATTTTAAAATAATTAAAATTTTATTTTACTAAGCTTTCTTCAGCCATTTTACATATATATACATACATACACACATATATATACACACATATACATATATACATATTGCCATAAGCTCCAAGAACGTATGGGGATAATACATTTAATAATGATAATTATAATGTACTTTTCTCCAGATTACGGTAACACCCACTGTGATGAACTCTCACCGAAAAGTATTCAAAATATGCAAGTATGTTGGCCAGATTGGAATCCGCTGTACTTTTAAGAGACCGTATGCAGCTGGGATTAAACGAGAGAGGCTTCCTGTTACTTCTGCTTTTTGCTTTTAAAATTTCAGGATAACTGAAAATCCACTTCCTCTTGTATGAGCCAGCTCATTGTTCTATAGCCCAAATGCTGGCTGTGGTATTCTGGGACTTGAAGTCCACATATTTTCAGGTGGCCAAAGTGGAGAAACTGGTTTCCAGTCTTCCTTAGAGGCCAGCTCCTTTCTATGGAACGATAAGACTTCCTCGCTGCCAAATTAGGCAACAGTAAAAACTGCACAGCTAGTCCTCAATTTACAACCACAACTGAGCCCACAATTTCTGTTTACGACTTTTTTTTTTTTTTTTTGCTTCAGTTAAGCAGATCACTGCAATTGTTAAGTTAGTAATTATAGTTGTTTAGTGACTTGGTTGTTAAGTGAATCTGGCTTCCCTATTGACTTTGTTTGTCAGAAGGTCGCAAAAGGGGGAAATCACATGAACACTACAACTGTCGTAAGGACAAGTCAGTTGCCAAGCATCTGAATTCTGATCACATGACCCTGGGGAATGCTGCAACAGTCATAAGTATGAAAAATTGTCACTATTTTTTAGCACTGTTGCCACTTTGAACAGTCACTAAATGAATAATTGTAAGGTGAGGGCTACCCATACTGTTTCATCAGACCATTAGTAGATATTAATATTATTTTGACATTTATTTAGCCGTGGTGGCGCAGTGGTTAGAATGAAGTACTGCAGGTTACTTCTGCTGACTGCTGGCTACCTGCAGTTCGATTCTCACCGGCTCAAGGTTGACTCAGGTAATACATAAAGGTGGAAGTGAGATACAGCTAATTGATAATCAAATTAAAGATACAGAAGCCAAACCAAGGTTTGTGTTAGTGGTCCTTGTCTTTACATCTTGGAGTCTGATCATCTTATTTATGCATTAATTTAGAAATATCCATTTCATGAGTCCGACCTTTATCATACAGACTAAGTTTATCATCATTGAAGGACAATGCGCCTTGGTGGTGCAGCAGACTAAAGTGCTGTTAAAGTAGCACTTAGCTGCCAGCTGCCTGCAATTACTGCGAGTTCAAATCTCACCAGGCTCAAGGTTGACTCAGCCTTCCATCCTTCCGAGGTAGGTAAAATGAGGACCCGGATTGTGGGGGCAATAAGCTGACTTTGTGTAAAAAAGAACACTGCTTAGGAGGGGCCAAAAGCCCTACTAAGCAGGTATATACAAAAGTATGAAGGCTATTGCTTAACGCATTGTAAGCCGCCCTGAGTCTCTGGAAAAGGACGGCATATAAATTGAACCAGTGAATGAATGAATGAATGAATGAATGAATGAATGAATGAATAATAAATAAATAAATAGTCCTCGGGATTGGGAGGGAAGCAAAAATGTCGTTGCAAGGCTAAATCTACACATACATTAAGTCTATACAGATAATCATCTACATTTGCATAAACATAAATCTGCATTAGATACCTCTGCTTTCGTTATCCATTTTTAATGTATGCATTTTTATTCAAATGTATAAAGGCTGTGCTGTGGTGGCACAGTGGTTAGAATGCAGTATTGCAGGCTAATTCTGCCCACTGTCAGCAGTTCAATTCTCAAGATTGACTCAGACTTCCAAGGTTGGTAAAATGAGGACCCAGATTGTTGGGGGCAATATGCCAACTCTGTAAACCGCTTAGAGAGGGCTGTAAAAACACTGTGAAGCGGTACGTAAGTCCAAAGTGCTATTGCTATTTGTTTTTTATTTTATCTTTAAGTGCTCCTTGTACAGAGAAAAGTGAAGAAAAATGACACAGTTAATATCTATGCATGGAAATGAAATAGATGAGAAGATATATCATCATTGCAAAGTGATTGCATTGTGGAGCGATGGCTCAGTGGTTAAAGATGCTGAAGCTTGTCAGCTAGAAAGCTGACAGCTCGGGTTCGAGACCCAAGCACTGTGCAACCGGGTAAGCTCCCGTTCTTGCCTCACCTCCTGCCCACCTAGCAGTTTTGAAAGCATGCAAATGCAAGTAGATGAACAGGTACCACTTCGGTGGGAACAGTAACAGAATTCTGTGCATCTTTGGTGTTTAGCCATGCTGGCCACACATATCCACAGAAAATGTCTTCGGACCACACTGGCTCCTTCGGCCGAGAAACGGAGATGAGCAGCCAACTCTGGGAAACCTTAATTTACCTTTTTTTGCAAGAATCTACCAATAAAACAATTTCTTAGATGCCAATTCAGGAGGGAGAACTCAATAATGGACCAGGCCATCAGGAGAATAGTCCCCAATTCTGGGGGGGGAAAGGAGGAAAGTCCATGGGCCATGACAGTCACATTATCGTCTTAGGGGAAAAAATGGACACCTCATAAATCTAACAAATGCAGAAGGATAAGGACAGCGGAAAGCCACAATAGAACAGAGAAAAAGGCAGGTAATAATACAGATCCGAAATCACTGTAGCTCAGAATGAGCTGTCACAACCAGTTTACAATTTCTGACCTTCAAAATCTTTTCAAGCTTTTTGACCTTAGAAGAAGATAAGTGAGGGAAAACCCAACGAGCTTCAACACAACATGCAGAGAGGAAGAAAAGTCTTTCAGCAATCCATACAGGTAGTCCTCGACTTACGACAGTTCATTTAGTGACCGTCCAAAGTTACAACAGCACTGGGGGGAAAAAAGGAGGACTAACAACCATTTTTTCTCAGTTACAACTTTTGCAGCATCCCCATGCTCACGTGATCAAAATTTAGACACGCTTGGCAACTGGTTCATAGTTATGACGGTCGCAGCGTCCCCGAGTCCTGCGATCCCCCCTTTTTAAAGGACTTTCTGACAAGCGAAGTCAATGGGGGAAGCCAGGTTCATCACTGAAGAACCGGCGTTCTAAATTTAACAACTGCAGCGAAGAAAAGTCGCAAAACGGGGCAATGCTCACTGAACCAATGTCTCGCTCAATAACAGACATAGACAGACATTTTGGGCTCAATTGTGGTCGTAAGCCAAGGACTACCTGTATGGATTAGCAATAAAACGGTGAGCTCTCTGTTATTCAGCCTCTCAACCTCAATTAAGCACCAAACCAAACCCCCAAATGGGTTACTCACAACTACTGACAAAAACAACAACCTGAAAGGCATGAATCTTCACCAGCCAAGAAGGAAACATACAAGAAGGAGAGAAGGAGAAGGGAGAAGGGAAAGGGAGGGAGAGAGGGAGAGAGAGAGAGAGGAAATCCAGTTTTGTCTTTGCCTTGCCAGGGGTTTTCCTGAAGCTCTGCTACATTTGCATGGCAACAAGAATGATAGTATTATACTTTTATTCATCAAACATGAAACTCAGTCAACTCAACATTCAAAAATGCATCACAATTATTATTGACTGGCACCGAAGGTTGATACAGGTTGCTGCCAGCATCCTATGTATCAACCAGGTATTATTATTATTATTATTATTATTATTATTATTATTATTATTATTATTATTATTTCTTTTATTCATTAAATGTGAAACACAGTCAACTCAACATTCAAAAATGTATCACAATTATTATTGACTGGCGCAGATGGTTGATACAGGTTGCTACCAGCATCCTAGGTATCAACCAAGTATTATTCTTATTATTATTTCTTTTATTCATTAAACATGAAACTCAAGTCAACTCAACATTCAAAAATGTATCACAATTATTACTGACTGGCACTGATTATTACTGACTGGCACTGATGCCAGCGTCCTAGGTATCAACCAAGTATTATTATTATTATTTCTTTTATTCATTAAACATGAAACTCAGTCAACTCAACATTCAAAAATGTATCACAATTATTATTGACTGGTACTGATGGTTGATACAGGTTGCTGCCAGCATCCTAGGTATCAACCAATTATTATTATTATTATTATTATTATTATTATTATTATTATTATTATTATTATTATTATTATTATTATTATTATTATTATTATTTATTATATACACAAAAATGACAGTATACACAGCAAACGACATAGCCATGCTGGATTTCGTATCACAAATTACTAGTTGAACACCTCCCAAGCATTTAGGACTGCGTGATGTATTGGCGGATTATGCGAGCAGATCCCAGTCAGGTGGCCTTCTGCAGCTGACCAATGTCAGCGCCAACTGTTTTTAAGTGTTTGCTCAGTGTGCCGAGTACCACTGGGACCACCTGCACTGGTTTATGCCAGTCTCTCTGCAATTCAAAGAGCCTTGATAGTACAGTGGTCTAAGTAAGCACCCTGTTATTAACACAGCTGCCTGCAATTACTGCTGGTTCGAATCTCTCCAAGGCTCAAGGTTGACTCAGCCTTCCGTCCTTTCTAAGGTAGGTAAATTGAGGACCCAGTTTGTGGGGGCAATAAGCTGACTTTGTATAAATATACAAAAAGTATGAAGGCCATTGCTTAACGCACTGTAAGCCGCCCTGAGTCTCCGGAGAAGGGCGGCATATAAATCAAATTAAAAAAAAAAATTCTATTATTATTATCATCATCATCATTATTATTATTGTTATTATTTTTTATTCATTAAGCATGAAACTCAGTCAACTGATCATTTAAAAATATGTCACAAATACTATTGACTGGTGCTAATGGTTGTTACTGTCAGCGTCCTAGGTATCAATCAAGTACCTTCTTAAGATTATTACTATTATTACTATTACTATTATTATTATTATTAATTTGATTTATATGCCGCCCTTCTCCAGAGACTCAGGGCGGCTTACAATGCGTTAAGCAATAGCCTTCATACTTTTGTATATATTTATACAAAGTCAGCTTATTGCCCCCACAATCTGGGTCCTCAATTAACCTACCTTAGAAAGGATGGAAGGCTGAGTCAACCTTGAGCCTGGCGAGATTCGAACCTGCAGAAATTGCAGGCAGCTGTGTTAATAACAGGGTGCATTAAACCACTGTACTACCAAGGCTCCTATAATAATAATAATAATAATAATAATAATAATAATAATAATAATAATAATAATAATAATAATGATGATGATGATGATGATGATGATGATGTCCCGATTGTAATTGGAGCCCTTGGAGCAATACCCAAAGGGCTACCCCGATATTTAGAAATTCTAAATTTGCCGGACTTGAACATTTTGACTCTACAAAAAAACCACCTTACTCGGAACAGCTTACATCCTCCGACGATACCTTAACAGTTCCTAGGTCCTTGGTTAGGACTCCAGCCGCTGAGCTATTAACCAGCCTCAAAGGCTGTGAATCTCACTAAAGATTAACATAATAATAATAATAATAATAATAATAATAATAATAATAATAATGTCCCGATTGTAATTGGAGCCCTCGGAGCAATACCCAAAGGGCTACCCCGCTATTTAGAAATTCTAAATTTGCCGGACTTGAACATTTTGACTTTACAAAAAAGCACCTTACTCGCAACAGCTTACATCCTCCGACGATACCTTAACAGTTCCTAGGTCCTTGGTTAGGACTCGAGCTGCTGAGCTATTAACCAGCCTCAAAGGCTGTGAATCTCACTAAAGATTAACCAATAAATAATAATAATAATTATTATTATTATTATAATTATTATTATAATTATTATAATTATAATTATTATAATTATAATAATAATAATAATATTTTATTATTATTATTATTATTATTATTATTATTATTATTATTATTATTATTATTATTATTATTATTATTATTATTATTATTATTATGCCGACCATTGAAGGTACGTTCGGAAAGCGGAAATACAGCTTCCCCCCAAAGAACAAATGCCCCGATTTTGCTTCCATGCCATTCTCCTCCATCTAATCTAAGGCCTTCCTCCTCCTGTCTCGCTAACAGCCTTAAGCTTTTCCGCGAGCCTCGTTTCAAAGCGAGGACAAAGCTAGGATTCCCAAAGAATCGCCCATTCAAGCCACGCGGCGGGTTTTGTTTTCTATTTTTAATAAGAGAAAAGGGAGGAAGAAAAAAAAAAGAGAGATAGAAATAGAGAGAAGAAAGAACGCGTGGAATGAAAAAAAAGAAGAAGAAGAAGAAGCAGCGCTTTCCCCAACCGGGGGCTTTTCTGCGTCCCACGCGCATTTCCAAGGGAGTGGCGTGGGCGCCGGACACGTTTCCCCACTCCGCGCGGTCCCTTTGTAAATGAGCCCAAAGGCGAGGCTGGCGTTTACCTTTCCCAAGCAAATGTGGCAAGTGATGGGCAGCGTGAGAGACAATGTAACACTCTGAACGTTCTGAGCCATTGTGACGTTTCGAATCCCGCGAGCGTGAAAGTTCCAACCCACCAGCTGCAAGCGCCGCAGCAGGGAACGGAAAAGGGAACCCTCGCTCTTCCAACTCTCACGCTGCTTAGAGGCTTCGCGTACGGCAAGCCGCCGAGGCCAAGGTTCCTTCCTTCCGTGGAAGAGGGAAGAGAACGCTTTTTTTTTTTTTTTCTTTGCAGAATTCTCCACCTCGGAGGAGGAGAGGAGGAGGAGGAAGGGGCGGAGCTGAGGAAGAGGAGCTTCCTCGGGCGCCAGAACGCGCGATTCTTTTAAGTGAGAGATTGGCCTTCTCGCTCGCCGTTTTTTAAAATAAAATAAATAAAATAAAATAATAAATAAATAAAATAAAATAGTAAAATAAAATAGTAAAATAAAATAGTAAGATAATAAAAAGAAAACAAAATAATGAAATAAAATAAAATAGTAAAATAATAAAATAAAACAGTAAAATAAAATAAAATAGTAATAAAATAAAATAGTAAAATAAAAAATAAAATAGTAAAATAAAACTAAAATAAAACAGTAAAATAAAATAAAGCTAAAATAAAACGGTAAAATAATAAAATAAAAAATAAAATAAAATAGTAATAAAATAGTAATAAAATAAATAAAAATAAAATAAAATAGTAACAGTAAAATAGTAAAATCATAAAATAAAATCATAAAATAAAAAATATTAAAATAAAAATAAAATAAAACAGAAAAATAAAATAGTAAAATAAAATATAAAATAAAGTAAAATAAAAAATACAATAAAATAAAATAGTAAGATCATAAAAATAAAACAATGAAATAAAACAGTAAAATAATAAAATAGTAATAAAATAAAATTGTAAAATAAAAAATAAAAGTAAAGTAAAATAAAATAAAAATAAAACAATTAAATAATAAAATACAAGCGTCCAGACAGTCACTTATTTAACTAAACAAACTGTTGTGAGTAGAAATTCCTCTCTTCTGCTTCTCATCTAACTGAAGGACTATCACCTGGCGTATTATTGGTTGACCTACACAATTAGTAATGGATCTCCAAGACTGATTTAGGGAATATGGAGCTCTGTAGATACAGGTACTTCTCAACTTTCGACCAGAATTAAGATCCGAATTTCTGTTGCTAAGCAAGACAGTTGTTAAGTGAAATTTGCCCCATTTTACGACTTTTCTTCCTTGTTAAAGAAAGCACTGTACCTGTTACATTAGTAACGGTTGTTAAGTGAATCTGGCTTCCCCTTTGACTTTGCTTGTCATAAAGTCGCAAAGGGAGATCACAGGATCCCGGGACACTGCAACCGTCATAAATTCATGCCAGTTGCCAAGTGTCTGAATTTTGATCACATTGACCATGGGGATGCCGTTGTAACTTTGAATGGTCCCTAAATGAATGGTTGTAAATTGAGGACTACCTATACCAGGGATCAGCAACACGCAGCTCTGGAGCCGCATGTGGCTCTTTCATCCCTCTGCTGCGGCTCCCTGTTGCTGGCCGGCTCCACAATTGATAGGGCTTTCGGTTAGGACTGGTAGAGGAAAAAGGATGCCGCGGTAGGAGGAGACTCTATGGTGGGGGAAACCGGACTTCTGGTCGGCTCCAGAATTGAACGGGGGCTTCCAGTTAGGACCTTTGTGGCTCTTTGAGTGTTTAAGGTTGCTGACCCCTGACCTATACTGTAAGGCTATAGCTTTCAGTAGTCCCAATACAGCCAATTACTAGGTAAGGAACCTGGTGTACTTAGGAATTTGGCCCAATGAAGCCCTTCCTCCACTGGATCTCTAATTCCTTCTTCTTCCTCATTCGGCATCTCCCTTGCTTTCCCCTCCCCCCACCCATGAAGTTGTTTTATTCCAAAATGTGGCTTACATCTAAAATTATTTGTGATTTTATACACTTCTGTGGATTAATGATTTGCCTGTGGAGATAGTTAGCAGCATCAAGTTTTTGAGTTTCCCAAAGGTGCTTTTTTGAAGAGGCAACTGGATTTTCTGGTTTTTCTTTGAAGACGTTTCACTTCTCATCCATGAAGCTTCTTCAGCTTCTTGGATGGGAAGCAAAACGTCTTCAAAAAACCCCCAGAAAGTCCAGTTGCCTCTTCAAAAAAGCACCTTTGGGACAACCATGACCTGGATGACTGAGAATCTCCATAGACAAGTTTCTGAGTGTGCAGCTAATGAGTAGGCTAATTTGGTCACTCAAAAGTGAGACACTGGTGAAGCGGGCACAGCAACACCTGCATTTACGGCATTGCATGAAAAAAGTACATCTTCCTTCCCCTGTCCTCATCACTTTCTTTTTTTTTTTTTTTTAAATAATATTTATTAAATTTCCAACATATAAAACACACAATACAAAAAACACAACAACAACAACAAAACAAAAAGACACAGCAAAAATTTAACACTTTCTTTCTTTCTTTTATTAGATTTATATACCGCCCTACTCCCGAAGGACTCAGGGCGGTGAACAGGCACAAAATAAAATACATAGATACAAAAGTTAAAAGATATAATTAAAACCAGATTAAATAATTTAGCCCAAAACAATTAAAAAATCCCAATAATTTAAAACAAATTAAAATTTCGCTTTAAAAGAATTTTAAAACAGGGGAGAAAATTAGGCCAGGCCGGCTTGCTGGAATAGAAGAATCTTAAGAGCACGGCGGAAAGTGCGTAGATCCGGGATCCTCCGTATCTCTGGGGGGAGCTCGTTCCAGATAGTGGGTGCCCCCACAGAGAAGGCCCTCCCCCTGGGGGCCGCCAGTCGACATTGTTTATCTGACGGCACCCGGAGGAGCCCCTCTCTATGAGAGCGTACCGGCCAGTGGGAGGCTGCTTGTGGTAGTAGGCGGTCCCGTAAATAACCAGGTCCTAAGCCATGGAGCGCTCTAAAGGTGGTAACCAAAACCTTGAAGCGCACCCAGAAGACCACCGGGAGCCAGTGCAGTTCGCGCAGGAGAGGTGTCACACGGGAGCGCCATGTTGCTCCCATAACCACCCACGCGGCCGTACTCTGTGCCAGTTGGAGCCTCCGGGTGCTCCTCAAGGGGAGCCCCATGTAGAAAGCATTGCAGTAGTCCAGGTGGGAAGTGACGAGGGCATGAGTGACTGTGTGTAGGGAGTCCCGATCCAGAAAGGGACGCAACTGGCGAATGACAGTTTTTTCCATATCGGTATCTCTATCATAACAAACATATTTACAAGGATTCTAATTCTATATATCTCTATCTTAAATTACATCCTTATTTAAATTATAGTAACATCTATTCACAATTCAGTTTCTTATCCTATATTTCTTCAACAGTTTTACCTTCTACATATTATATTTAACAGATTATCTCTCAGGTTTTATGTTTACTCTCAAGCCAGGAATACCATCTGTTTAATAGTACTCGGTTTCTTCCCTCTCCTTCATTTCCATAGACAGTCTATCGATTTCTGCACAATCATTTTTTTTTATTATAATTTGGTCCGGAGGAATATCTGATTGTTTCCAATTTTGTGCTAGGACAATTCTACCTGCAGTTAATGTATGTAATGTTATATATTGTAATTTTTTCTCCATTTTCCCTTCAAAAATGCCCAAAAGAAATAGTTCCGGCTTCATCCCTATCCTCTGTTCAATTATCTCTTCCAACCATTTTCTTATCTTACACCAGTATTTTCTCATCTTAGGGCAGGTCCACCACATGTGGTAGAACGTTCCTTGTTTATGACCACATCACCAACATTCCAGGGACCTGTTCAAGAACATCTTGGCCAATCTCGCTTCTTCACCACTTTCTATAGAGGGACAATCGAGAGCATCCTGTCATATTGCATTACTGTGTGGCTTGGAAGCATTACTGCTGCTTCAGACAGGAAGGCGGTGCAGAGAGTGGTCAGGACGCCAGAAAAGATTATTGGTAGTTCACTTCATTCTCTCCAGGTTGTAGTACATAAGTGATGCTTGACCAAGATCCGCAGGATAATCTGGGATGTTATACATCCTTTTCACAACCTGTTTTCCTTGCTACATTCTGGGAGGTATCCGAAGCAGAACGTCCATATTCAGCCACAGTTTTGTTCCACAAGGCATCAACCTTGTGAACTCTCAAGTTCCCTCTTTCCGCTATGTATTCAAAATGGACAGTGATTAATATATATATTAATCACTTCTCAAATCTTGCCAAGAAAACTGCAAGGACTTGCCCAGGTGGCCTCCAAGAACCATGACTAGCACAAAAGTATGTACTTTTGTGAATATATTATATGTCAGCACTTCAACCTGCATTTACTCTAGTGCTGACACAAGAAGGAGAAGCGAAGGCGTCTGGAAAGGGATGTTTGACTTTTCACCTACTTATTTTCCCTGGAGATAATATCCCCTAGGAGATGGGATGGGAGGGGGGAAATTCATTTGAGCTGGAGTAGATTAGGGGTAGAATGACTTGGAAGATGGCCAATGAGTGCAGGGGAGTGGGGAACGGAAAGGGAGGGTTTTGGGGCTGGACGTCAGTGTTGGCTTCATTTGGAGTTATGTTAGAAGGTCGTGCTTAATAAATAGGAGTTTTTCTTCAATAAATTGAAATGCAATTTATTTGAGACGACCTCAAAACTTGACATTATATACATTACCAGGTACCAGCCAATTATGTTATAACTCGGCAATTCTATTAATACAGTATGCTTTGAAAGTCTATTTACCTTCCAATATCCATGCTAACATTATATTGTAGCACCCCGCTGGACATCCTATGCTAATAATATTTTTTCTGATTTGTATTGTCAGGTCTATGGCCAAAGATGACACTGTGTAATCCAATCAAATCCAGTTATTTATTTGCTTTCACCCAATGGACAAAATCTCTCCAGACCAACACTATAACCTTTTAATAGATATACCCTGGGAGATTCTAAGGTGTGGCTATCCTGAATCTCTTCTTCCCTCCCCCATCCAGTTCAGGATTGTGCAGTTTCTTGTCTTGGGGCCCTATCTGGAATGTCCCTGGGAAGTTGTGGTGCTATTGCCAACATTGTCTTATAGTGCTTTTTTTTAAAAAAAAGTGGAACTAGAGTTCCAGGAGGAGGAGGAGGAGGAGGAGGAGAAGGAGAAGGAGAAGGAGAAGGAGAAGGAGAAGGAGAAGGAGAAGGAGAAGGAGAAGGAGACATTTAGTTTCTCATCCAAGAAGTTTCATCAGTTGTGACTGGATGTTGAGGGGATGGAAGGATAGGTACCGTAGGTGCCATAGATACTTGAAAAAACACCTTGGAGACAACTATGCCTGGATGATTGAGAATCTCCATAGACATATTGCTAACCTTCTTTCCATTCTTTCTCCAGCTGCACATTCCACCGCTATATGGAAATATGTCCTGTGTCAGCACTTCAAGCTGCATTTACTCTAGTGCTGACATAAGAAGGAGAAGCGGAGGCAGCTGGAAAGGGACGTTTGACTTTTCACCTACTTATTTTCCCTGGAGATAATATCCCCTAGGAGATGGGATGGGAGGGGGGAAATTCCTTTGAGCTGGAGCAGTAGATTAGGGGTAGAATGACTTGGAAGATGGCCAATGAGTGCAGGGGAGTGGGGAACGGAAAGGGAGGGTTTTGGGTCTGGAAGTCAGTGTTGGCTTTCTGTCAGGTTTCGAGGCTGTCTCAAATAAATTGCATTTCAAACAAAGTCTTTGAAGGAATGCAATTTATTTGAGATGACCTCGAAACCTGACATCCTTTTTTTCTTGAGGATTCCTTTTCAATAACCATGTACGGTATAAAGATGGATCTTTCTGAATTTATCAGTAAAATAAAAGGCACATTGCCTTCTCCAGCCATCCTGGAGAAGGCATATATATAGAGATAGCCCTTCTCTCCTTCTTTCTTTCTTTCATTCACTCCTTCCTTCCTCCCTCCCTCCCTCCCTTTCTCCTTCCTTTCCCTTCCCCTCCTTCCCTCCACCTTCCCCCTTTCTTTCTTAATTTCCTTCCTTTCTCCCTCCTTCCCTTCCCTTCACCTCCTTCCCTCCACCTTCCTCCTTTCTTTCTTTCTTCCTTCCTTCCCTTCCTTCTTCCCTTCCTTTCCCTTCCCCTCCTTTCCTCCATCTTTCCCCTTTCTTTCTTTCTTTCTTTCTTTCTTTCTTTCTTTCTTTCTTTCTTTCCTTCCTTCCTTCCTTCCTTCCTTCCTCCCTTCCTTCCACCCTTCCTCCTTCCCTTCCCTTCCCTTCCTCTCCCCTCCTTCCTTCTCCCTTCCCCCTTTCTTTCTTAATTTCCTTCCTTTCTCCCTTCCTCCTTCCCTTCCCTTCCCCTCCTTCCCTCCACTTTCCCCCTTCCTTCCTTCCTTCCTTCCCTTCCTTCCTTCTTTCCTTCCTTCCCTTCCCTCCTTCCCTCCACCTTTCCCCTTTCCTTTTTTCTTTCTTTCCTTCCTCCCTTCCTCCTTCCCTCTACCTTCCCCCTTTCCTTCTTTCTTTCCTTCCTTCCTCCCTCCCTTCCTTCTTCCCTTCCCTTCCCCCTTCCTTCCTCTTTCCCTCCCTGCCTGCCTTTCTCCCTCCCTCCCTCCCTCCCTTCTTTCCTATACATGTACTATCAACTATGGAGGTTTCTTATTGGTTTCCACTGAGATATAAAATGAAAGTTAAACCCATAAATATTAGAATCAAAACTAGGACAATCATTTAAAACCTGTTTTACAAAGGTCTGTATTTAAAGCCTTCAAAAAGTTAGGTACATTAACTCTTTACTGCAACTTTTCTGTAACTTTAATTCTTCTGACCCTCTCAATTCAACACCGGGGGTGAGGCTGAATGAGGTTGGCTACAGAGCATCTTACCTTACAACTAAATTGCCATGAGCGGGGACAACAAACAACCCTCCTGATTAGCAAATAAGCAATCAAATGAATATTTTAAAAGATATTTTGTTGGAATCCAAAAGAAAAACTTGTTGGATTTGAAACGGCATGATAAGGATGTAGGAAAATAAGGTGCCTTTTAAGAAAGGAATGAACCTGAAATCAATATTTATGAATGCACAATTAGCTGGCAGATGTCAGAATGATTACTAAATTAGGTCTAAAACATCTATTCGGATTATTAGGTGTGATTTCTAATACATACACAAAGGCAGAATGGGTCAATGAAAAAGTGAATTCAATTAATTTTTAATAACACTTAAGATTTTATGTTTTAAAACTTTCCTTTGAATAATTAATCAGCAAAATGAATCTAATTTAAACAAGGTGGAAAGTGTTCTGCCTGTTTCTGATTGTATTCTCAGTCAGAGGAGATTCGGTTCAAATGTAGTTATCGTTATAAATCGGTATGGATTAATGGAGTTTTTTTGATTGGCTGAAAAGATTTGTGACAAATGACATAGATGAATTCATTACTTGTTGATTTAACTACAAGATCTTGGTTTTTCTTTTTTGGCAAAAAAAATAAAATAAAATTATGAACATTCCTGTTTTTAAAGTATTTTTTTCCCCCTCAAAAGTTATGAAATTTCCTAGCTGGTAATTTTCCAGAATGAAATTTCAAGTTTTCAGGTTTGCATGATTCTTGAAAAATTCATATTTTCTCAGTATTATTCTTTTTAACACCTTGTGTAGCCATAGGAACTAGTTCATTCATTCTTCCATTTATTTATTTCATGGCTACAATTACCCTCTCTGAGAATTTTTGAGCTAGGATTTAATAAAAATAACTTTATAATAATAACTTTGTTGTCATTGTCCGTGTATACACAGTATACCCATACAACAAAATTCACTTAACACCCAAAGACCAGGTCCAACACACATAACAATCCCCAAACACACTCCCATCCACCACAATTCCCCACTCCTAAACCGCCCAAACATCCACAACAACAGACCAAGTAATGCTGTCCAACAGCTCATTGATGGTGGCCCTTTAGTTCATTGCTGAGTACAATTATAGCTCTGGATAAAAATTATTCAGAAGACGTGTGGTCTGAGTTTTAATTTTACTGTATCTTCTGCCAGAAGGCAACAGTCCAAAAAGATTGTAAGCAGGATGGGGAGAGTCTCTGAGAATGTTATGCAACTATTTATTTAAGAAGTTTTGTTACTCTTTTCGCTTCTTCCCTGGCCATTTACATGGTGCTGACATTGCCTGCTAACACAATCTTAATTTTCTTAACATTGAGCAACAGGTTGGTTTTTGCCCTGTTGTGTTATGCCTTCCTTAAATCTTCTTTGCTTTTGGCTCTCAAAGTGTTTTCATGAATATAACCGAAGCCCCAACGTAGCTGATCCTTGGCAGAAATCCCTATGGATGGGAAGGAGTCTTCTTTCTAACCCACATCAAACCTACACATTTAAACCAACTGGCGTGGCACCCAAAGAGTATTAAATTTCATCCTTTCAATTACATTCTTTTGTCAATCACAAATACCATCATTCTTTAACTATGCTCTCATGAACCTTTTATCTGTGGAATTTTTAGGTTAGGGTCCATTCAATGATACTTAACTAAGATGGTTTAAGATATGACATATCAGCTATGGACATTTTTAGATAAAAGAGAGTATTTGGATTTATTTCAGTGTGAATTCATTACACATATTGGAATGGGTTCTGCTATTTTCTTTGATATTTATTAGAAAGGGGGGAATGGCACCTGAACTGTAAATACTCCTGAAACTCAATAATATTAACTATGGTAAAATAGGCCATGATGGCTCAATGGTTAAAGACACTGAGCTTGTCAACTGGAAAGCTGACAGCCCGGGTTTGAGACCTGAGTGCCGTGTGACGGGGTGAGCTCCCTTTCCTTGCTCCAGCTCCCCCTACCTAACAGTTCGAAAGCATATAAAGCATATAAGCAGATTAATAGGTACCATTTTGATGAGAAGTGTTCCATCTGCCTGTGGTGAATAGCCATGCTGGACACGAGACCATGGAAAATGTCTTAGGACAACACTGGCTACCTACTGCAATCAATACCATGCCTAGAGTCCCACATTAGGAATTACTTAGTGGCGATAAAAGCAGCGAAATGTAGTTATTTTGCTGCTCTTATTGCATCATCAGATAATCGCCCGGCCGCCCTCTTTAGGGTGACCCGCTCCCTGCTCCACCTGGAAGCGCGGGAGGACCCCTTGGAGGGTAGAGCCGAGGATTTTGTTCAGTATCTGTATGACAAAATCACTCAGATTCGGGAAGATTTGGACTCCGACTGGGTAGTCTCTGGGGGAGAGACGGGCAGGTCTTGAGAATGTTATCTGGGATGAGTTTGATCCTGTGACCCCTGAGGACGTGGACAGGATTCTGGGTAGACTGAACGCGACCACTTGTTTATTGGACCCGTGTTCTTCCTGGTTAGTACTGGCTTCCCGGGAAGTGACACGAGGCTGGCTCCAGGGGATTATAAATGCTTCGCTGAGTGAGGGTGACTTTCCCGCCGCCTTGAAAGAGGCGGTGGTGAGGCCTCTCCTCAAGAAGCCTTCCCTGGACCCGGCAATGTTGGTAAATTATCGTCCGGTCTCCAATCTTCGCTTTGTTGCGAAGGTTGTTGAGAGTGTGGTCGCGCAACAGCTCCCCCAGCACCTGGATGAAACGACGTATCTGGATCCGTTCCAGTCGGGCTTCAGGCCCGGGTACAGCACGGAAACGGCATTGGTCACGTTGGTTGATGATCTCTGGAGGGCTCGGGACAGGGGGTGCTCCTCTGTCCTGGTCCTGTTAGATCTCTCAGCGGCTTTTGATACCATCGACCATGGTATCATGCTGCACCGGTTGGAAGAGTTGGGGGTGGGAGGCACTGTGTTGCGGTGGTTCTCCTCCTTTCTCTCTGACCGGTCGCAGTCTGTGTTGACAGGGGGACAGAGGTCGACCCCGAGGCCCCTCATATGTGGGGTGCCGCAAGGGTCGGTCCTCTCGCCTCTCCTGTTCAACATTTATGTGAAGCCGCTGGGTGAGATCATCCGTGGTTTCGGGGTGGAGTACCATCAGTACGCTGACGACACTCAGCTGTACATCTCCACCCCGGATCACCCCAACGATGCCCTTGAAGTGATGTCCCGGTGCCTGGAGGCCATACGGATCTGGATGGGGAGGAACAGGCTCAGGCTCAACCCATCCAAGACTGAGTGGCTGTGGTTTCCGACGTCCCGATATAGTCAGTTGACGCCATCACTGACTATTGGGGGCGAATCATTGGCCCCCATGGAGAGGGCTCGCAACTTGGGCATCCTCCTGGATTCACGGCTGTCTTTAGAAGAGCACTTGACGGCCGTGACCGGGAGGATTTTTCATCAGGTTCGCCTGATTCGCCAGTTGCATCCCTTTCTGGATCGGGACTCATTACGCACGGTCACTCATGCCCTTGTCACCTCCCGCCTGGACTATTGAAACGCTCTCTACATGGGGCTCCCCTTGAGGAGCACCCGGAGGCTCCAACTGGTGCAGAGTGCGGCCGCGCGGGTGGTAATGGGAGCGACATGGCGTTCCCATGTAACACCTCTCCTGCGCGAGCTGCACTGGCTCCCGGTGGTCTTCCGGGTGCGCTTCAAGGTTTTGGTTACCACCTTTAAAACGCTCCATGGCTTAGGACCCGGGTACTTGCGGGACCGCCTACTACCACCAATAGCCTCCCACCGGCCGGTACGCTCCCATAGAGAGGGGCTCCTCCGGGTGCCGTCAGCCAAACAATGCCGACTGGCAGCCCCCAGGGGGAGAGCCTTCTCTGTGGGGGCACCTACTATCTGGAACGAGCTCCCCCCAGAGATACGGAGGATCCCGGATCTGCGCACCTTCCGCCGTGCCTTAAAGACCTTACTATTTCACCAGGCCGGCCTGGCCTAATTTTCCCCCTCTTTTATAAAAGATTTTTAAAATTTTAAATATCTTTTAGTATTTATATATTCAATTTTAAATTGGTTTTAAAAGTTTGGGGTTTTAAATTTGTCAGGGCCAAAATTATTTAATTTGATTTTATTCTATTTTTTAAATTTTGTATTGTATGTGTTTTTATTGTTTGGCTGTGCACCGCCCTGAGTCCTTCGGGAGTAGGGCGGTATAGAAATCTAATAAATAAATAAATAAATAAATAAATAAATAAATAAATAAATAAATAAATAAATAAATAAATAAATAAATAAATAAATAAATAAATAAATAAATAGAGTCGGACATGACTGGACAGGGAAACCTTCACCTTTAGTCTTCTAAACTTATTAGTTTGATTAAGAGGCTCAGCTTCAGGCTGTTTCAGCTCCGTCCTTTGAAGGCAATACTTCAGAAGATAATATTAGGTCACTGTTCTTTCTCATCAGAATTTCTTTTCAGGATCTAAGTCATTGATTGACCATAGTGAGTCCTTGTCAGATTATTCATGAACTGGCAGAGACATGGTAACAAGGTCAGCCAATGAATAGGCATAGCAACTAAGTCAGCCAATTGGGAGCTGAGACAGAGTGGAGCCAGGGCGTGTCTTAGTCTGCAGCTTCTGAGTCTGTGCAGAGAATTAAAACTGAAATTTAGCAGTCTGTGCATGCTTGTCTGCTCTGCTGAAATGAAACTAACTGTTCTCTCCTGCCTTCTGTTTTGCTTGTAACTGCTACATTGGAAGAATCTTCTATATTGGTATTGTACATTTATCTTCATGTATTATTATGTATATAAAGAAGTTAATGAATCCTGCTGCATCAGTTATCTGTGTGTGCTTCTGGATTTGATTTTTTCAAGAAACTCTGACAGTCCTTCAAGCTTGGTCTTCTTTCACCAGCTATGCCTATTTCAGAACTTGGATGCTTCAGTTCTCCCTTTAAACACTCTACTAATTTACCCATCTGATTCCTCAAATGTATTGCACATGGGAATGGCCAAAAACTTTAAAAAAAAAAATCAACCGAACTGAAATGAACTGCCATGGTGCATCTCATTTCCTTTTTCTATTCAAATTTTTATTTTATTATATAAAATACAAAGAAAGAAAGAAAGAAAGAAAGAAAGAAAGAAAGAAAGAAAGAAAGAAAGAAAGAAAGAAAGAAAGAAAGAAAGAAAGAAAGAAAAGAAAAGAAAAGAAAAGAAAAGAAAAGAAAAGAAAAGAAAAGAAAAGAAAAGAAAAGAAAAGAAAAGAAAAGAAAAGAAAAGAAAAAAGAAAAGAAAAGAAAAGAAAAGAAAAGAAAAGAAAAGAAGAAATTAAGGGCGGGAAAGGGAATGGGGAAAAGGAAGTGTGAAATACAAGGGGGAAGAGAAAAAGAAAGAAAAGTGGGCATTAACTTCCAACTCTTCCTAGCTCAGTACAAGATAAATACACTCCAGCCTCAACTTTTTGCTTTTACACATTAATACACAACTAGCCATTTCTATAACACCAAATCTTTCTAATCAACAAAACCAAGATCAAAGTTTCATTTTTTTCCCTTTCTGGACAAAGTCTGGACAAAGTGATATCCAAATAAGAACATATTTTCCTCTTTAAATTAAGCAATCAAGTTAACCATTCCTGCTTTATCTTCCTGGCTATGGAAGTAACGTGTATTTCTATTTGCACCTAATAATCTTTATAAACTGTCACCATTTCTATTTGCAACGTTTATTACTTCCTATCAAAGTTGTCCAGCATCCTAGAATGCCTCAAATTTCATTGCATGCTGAAATCCCAACAATTTGGGATGTGTCAGTTGCTTGATCTATTATTCTTAAAATTGCTTCATTGTACAATAATGTTGTTTGCTAATGAATGTAGTCCTTTGATTGTTTTTTTTAACCATTGTGAGAAAGGGGCCTTTGGATTGATTATGTGCCATCAAATTGTTTCTTAGTGACAACTTAGATAGATTTTTCTCCAAGATCCATCCTTGATCCGTTCTTTCTTGACTCTCAACAGTACAGTCATTTCTTGATGTCGAAGTTAGTCTGAGGAATCTTCTCCGACGTCAACAAGCAAAGACATCAATATTCTTCCTGTCCTATTTCTTTAAAGTCCAACTTTAGTTTCCCTAAAGGGTCACATGGCTTGCAGAATTGTGACTTTTGTTGTGACTTTTGTAGCTGTAGAACACATCATGGCATTTGAATATCTTTTCCAAGGTTTTCATGACTGCTTTAACAAGTACTAGTCTCCAGCATATTTCCAGACTGCTGGTTCCTTTACTGTTGAGGTTGCTCCCCCCAAAATCAAGAGCTTTCTACCACTTAACAGAAAAACAGTGCTGGAAGAGACCTTGGAAGTCTTCTAGTCCAACTCCCTGTTCAAGCAGGAAACCCTATACCAGTGATGGCTAACCTTTTTGCCATTGCGTGCCAGGAGGGGTGGGGGTGGGGGAGGTTCACGCGCGCACATGCCCACACCCATAATTCTATGCGCCCCGCCTGTGTGTGCATGCACAACCCCCCTCCCCTTGCTCCTGGCATGCGATGGCCCGATAGGCCCGTTTTTCTTTCTCACCTGGCTCCAGATCCTCTTTATGCATCTGGGGAGGGCGAAAACAGCCTTTCCCACCCCCTTGGAGGCCCTCCAGAGGTCTGAAACGGCCCATTTCCCAACTTCCGGTGGGACAGGAAGTGACTGTTTTGCTGTCCCCAGCCTCCAGAGCCTCTCTAGGAGTCTAATTACTAAAAACATCATAAACAGAGGGATGGAATCAAGATCATGTGAAGTGTTAATACCACTTTTTAATGCCTTGGTAAGGCCACACTTGGAATACTGCACCCAGTTTTGATCACCATGATGTAAAAAAAAATGTTGAGACTCTGGAAAGAGTGCAGAGAAGAGCAACAAAGAGGATTAGGAGACTGGAGGCTAAAACATCTAAAGAATGGTTCCTGGAATTGGGTATGTCTAGTCTGATGAAAAGAAGGATTAGGAGTGACATGATAGCAGTGTTCCAATATCTCAGGGGTTGCCACAAAGAAGAGGGAGTCAAGCTATTCTCCAAAGCACCTGAGGGCAGGACGAGAAGCAACAGGTGGAAATTAATCAAAGAGAGAAGCAAGTCTTCTACTCCAACCCCCTGCTCAAGTAAAGACCATTCCATGGGTGGACGTCCAGTCTCTTCTTAAAAGCCTCCAGTGATGGAGCAGCCACAACTTCCGTAGGCAAGCCATTCCACTAGATAATTGTTCTCGCTACCTGTATGCACAGATTATGGGACCGTGAAACAGTTCACGGTCCTATAATCTGACCATACAGGTACAACAAGATAGACTGAATGTTTCTCCAGCAACTGAGGGTAAGACAAGAAGCAGTTGGTGGAAACTAATGAAGGAGAGAAGCAACTTAGAACTAAGGAGAAATTTCCTGACAGTGAGAACAATTAATCAGTGGAACAACCTGCCTCCAGAAGTTGTAAATGCTCCAACACTGGAAGTTTTTAAGAAGAGGTTGGATAACCATTTGTCTGAAGTGGTGTAAGATTTCCTGCCTAAGCAGGGGGTTGGACTAGAAGACCTCCAAGATCCCTTCCAACTCTGTTATTCTATTCTGTTCTGTTCTATTGACTTTGCTTGTCAGAAGGTTGCAAAAGGGAATCACATGAGTGATGAAATGGTTATAAGTCACTTTTTCAATTGAATGGTCACTAAACAAACTGTTGTAGGTTGAAGACTACTGTACTACAAATCAAGATTATTATAACACATAGGGTTTTTACAAGGCGTGGACCACCAATTTTAATTCTATGCCTTATCTAATATGTGCAATTGAATGCATACAGAAATTCAGGGTTATTTATTTGTTTGTCAAAAGTACAAGGTGGACTTACTCAGAAAGACTCTGGGGGTGGTAACAAACAGAGTTCAAAATGGTAGCACACAAGGAACATAATTTAGGAGGGTGGCTCTCCTAAAATTAGATTAACAGAGTTGGAAGAGACTTTGGAGGTCATCTAGTCCAATCCCCCATCCAAGCAGAAGACCCTACACCACTTCTGACAAATGGCAGTCCAATCTCTTCTTGAAGGTCTCAAGTGTTGAAGCTCCCACAACTTGCGAAGGCAACTTCTGTTCCATGGGTTGATTGCTCTCACTGTCAGAAAATTTCTCCTTATTTCCAGGTTGAATCTCTCCTTGGTCAGTTTCCATCCATTATTCCTTGTCTGGCCTTCAGGAGGTTTGGAAAATAGCTTGACCCCCTCCTTTCTGTGGCAGCCCCTCAAATATCGGAACGCAACTATCATGTCTCTCCTGATCCTTCTCTTTACTAGACTGGCCATGCCCAGTTCCTGCAACCGTTCTTCATATGTTTTAGCCTCCAGTCCACTAATTATTCTGGTTGCTCTTCTCTGCACTTTTTCTAGAGTCTCAACATCTTTTTTATAGCATGGTGATCAAAACTAGATGCAGTACTCTAGATGTGCTCTTACTAAGGCTTTATAGAGTGGTATTAGTACCTCACGTGATCTTGATTGTATCCCTCCGTAAATGCATTTTAAGATTACAATGCATTGCAGGGGTGAAATCTATTTACCTTCCTTACCAGTTCAGAAGTGCACATGCCCCGCCCACGTGCATCACATGCACGCACAGACCCTCTGCGCATGTGCAAAACCTTCTGTGCATGCGCAGAGGGTAAAAAACACATTACTTCCTGGTTAAAACCAGGAAGTAATGACACCCGGGCGGGTGGGCGGAGCCATGCACCACCATCACTACCGGTTCTCTGAACCACCAGCCACAATCGCTACCGGATCATCCAATCCGATCCGAACCGGGAGCATTTCACCCCTGATGCATTGTCTTTTTGGGCTGCTGCTGCACACGAATAGAATAGAATAGAATAGAATAGAATAGAATAGAATAGAATAGAATAGAATAGAATAGAATAGAATAGAATAGAATAGAATAGAATAGAATAGAATAGAATAGAATTTTTTATTAGCCAAGTGTGATTGGACACACAAGGAATTTGTCTTGGTGAATATGCTCTCAGTTGTACATAAAAGAAAAGATACGTTCATCAAGAATCATAAGGTACAACACTTAATGATAGTCATAGGAAACAAATAAGCAATCAGGAAACAATATCAATATAAATCGTAAGGATACAAGCAACAAAGTTACAGTCACACCGTCATAAGTGGAAGGAGATGGGTGGTGGGAACGATGAGAAGATTAATATTGGTGCAGACTTAGTAAATCAATCAAGTGTTGAGGGAATTATTTGTTTAGCAGAGTGACGGCATTCGGGAAAAAATATGAGCCATTCTGGCTCCTATTTAGCTGGTTGTCCACTAAGACTCCAAGACCACTCTCACAGTTACTGCTATTAAGCCTGTTTTCACCCAGTCTATATGTGTACTTTTGGTTTTTCTTGCCTAAGTGTAAGAAGCCCAGGCAAAGATCTTGTATTCAAAGCTTTAGCAAATCACATTCGGCTTACAGCACACCAAAGTCTCTTGGAAGGTCCCAAGCTGCGCTGCAGAATTTCATAGCGGCAATAAACCGAAGAGCAAACAAATGTGCACGCTCATATGCTCAGGCTGGACCTGCTTTTTCTCTTTGCAGAGTCAAACGTTCTGAACATATGAACGGCGAGGAAAAAAGCAGGACGTAGAATCAGATGCCATTCAACGAAATTACCGCTCTACGGAGAATAGTTGTGGGGGGGTGGGGGGGGGTGCAGGGGCCCAGATTCCACGCTGTGCCTTTCAAAGTTTCTGACAGTTCCTGTCATTAATAATCGGTAAATAAGGTCTGCAGGTGGGCATTGAAGGCAGCCGTCCTGAGCCAAGAAACAGGAGCTCGAGCGTCTGTCTCTAAGATGGGTGGCCAGACTCATTTGCACAACTCTGCTTATGTTTCCATACAAAAGGGCAACCCTGCTTAGTATAGCTTCGGGGAAGCTGCCACGGTACGGGGAATGCTAATTACTGTTACCAACTGGCAATGAGGCATCCAAAATTAAATGGCCTGCAACTGAACAGATGAACAGTTTTTATAGCCCTAAGATTGGTGAACACATATATATTTGTCCAATTAACACAATGCTATTGGTCTAAATGGGCCAGTGGAAGAAAAAAACATCTCCTTGATTAAGCCACAGTATGGACAATGTGTCTCACTCAAACTCTGCCTGTATATCACAGAATAACATAATCAGAAGGGACCTTGGAGGTCTTCTAGTCCAACCCCTGGCTCAGGAAACATTATATCAGAGGTGGGTTTCAGCAGGTTCCGACCAGTTCTGGAGAACCGGTAGTGGAAATTTTGAGTAGTTCGGAGAACCGGTAGTAAAAATTCTGTCTGGCCCTGCCCCCATCTATTCTCTGCCTCCCGAGTCCCAGGTGATCGGGAGGAAATGGGGATTTTGCAGTAACCTTCCCCTGGAGTGGGGTGGGAATAGAGATTTTACAGTATCCTTCCCCTGCCACGCCCACCAAGTCACGCCCACCACACCACGCCCACCAAGCCACACCCACAGAACCGGTAGTAAAAATTTTTGAAACCCACCACTGCATTATATACCATTTCAGACGAATGGTTGTCCAATCTGAGTGGCGTAGGAGGCTAATGCCTCCTACTAAGGCAGCATTTAACATCCAGCTGCCTGCAATTACTGCGAGTTCAATTCTCACCAGGCTCAAGGTTGACTCAGCCTTCCATCCTTTCTAAGGTGGGTAAAATGAGGACCCAGTTTGTGGGGGCAATAAGCTGACTTTGTATAAAATATACAAAAGTATGGAGGCTATTGCTTAATGCATTGTAAGCCGCCCTGAGTCTTCGGAGAAGGGCGGCATATAAAAAATAAATTAAAAAATAAATCTCTTCTTAAAATCTTCCATTGTTGGAGCATCCACAACTTCTGGAGGCAAGTTGTTCCATTGATTAATTGTTCTCACTGTCAGGGAATTTCTCCTTAGTTCGAGGTTGGTTCTTGTCTTGATTAGTGTCCATCCGTTGTTTCTTGTCCTGCCTCCAGATGCTTTGGAGAACAGCGGTTCTCTATTCACTATATACTTCAGCACTTTATATAGAGAATAGAGGGGCTCACATTAAAATGTAAATCGTTTCTCTTCTTTCTTCATCGATTTATATTTAAAGAAATCTAGGCCATTTTGCAAGCCAGATGTGTTGCTTGTGATTAGTGACTGACATGCTAGACAGAGAGTGGGAAACATGAAAGAGGAAAATTAATTGGGCTGAAAGGTTTAGGAAATAAAATGGAACAGGACACTGACTTATCCATTTCTGCCACTCCCAAGATGTCTTCATAGCTAATTGCCTTCAAAGAACCAAAACGATGCCTCTTCATGTAGACATAACCAGATGCAGTACGTAGAAATCAAATTGACTATACAGATAGTGCTCAACTTACAACAATTTGTTTAGTGACCAATCAAAGTTACAATGGAACTGGAAAAAGTGACTTATTGCCATTTTTCACACTTATAACCCATCGCATTTATGATCTGGGGAATCATAAATTCACCCAACCGTGTTATTCGCTTAAACAATTGAGGTGGGTCATTTAACAACAGTGGCAAGAGAGGTTGTAAAATGGGGCAGAGCTCACTTAACCACTGTCTCCCTTCTGGTTGTAAGTTGAGGACCTGTATAGCTTTTCTTTAAAGTACTGAAGAAAACTGTACTCACCAGTTTATCTCTTGTTAAAATAACCCATCAATTGCTAAAGACTGAGTGATGTGATTTCTTTATTTATTCATGAATCCTATAGATGGGGATTTGCCAGGAAGGTCCACCCTAACTTTTCATATGTCACCTTCATTCAGTGTTCCTTGTGGTCCATAAAACTTCACTACAAATTCATTGAGTCCTCTTAGGATTGTGACCAGTTCACCACCGGTTTGCTGTGCGCGCATATGCAGTGCATGCCAAAAGCACGCTGTGTGTGTGCATGCGCAGCGCGTGCCAAAAGCATGCTATGTGTACATGTGCAGTGTACACCAAACATGTGCTTTGCTTGAAAAAAGAAGACTAGGTAAGTAGAACAGCGAGGGGGGGGGAACAGCTGTGCCGCATGATTTAGCTTCACTAGAAAGCAGGAATTCCTGCTTTCTAGCAAATATAAACCGCGCCGTACAGCTGATCTTCGGAAATACCGGTTTGGACGAATCGGTAGCTTTTTTTTACTACTGTTTCACCCAAACTGGTAGTTTTTATCACTATTCCCAAACTGGAGCAAACTGGTAGCATTTCACCCCTGATTGTGACTCCTAGGATTGTGGTTGGTGTCCATCCACCTCTTGCCCTGACTCGGGGAGGACATGGTACCCCCCCCCGGCTGGCGGTTTCTCCGAGGTGAAATCTTTAGCAGCTTTCTCACTTGCCTGTCAGGGCACCTCAGCAAGCATGGGGGGGGTTCAGCCCCCCCCCCAATGCCAAGGGGTCCTGACAGGCCAGGTGAAGCCTATTAAAAGAGATATATATCAATCAATAGCAATAGCACTTAGACTTATATACCGCTTTACAATTCTTTACAGCCCTCTCTTACCGGTTTACAGAGTCAGCATATTGCTCCCAACAATTTGGCTCCTCAAATTGAGATTTGAACTGCCAAATTGCAGGCAGCCGGCAGGCAGCAGAAGTAGCCTGCAGTACTGCACTCTAACCACTGCGCAACCATGGCTCAATCAATCAATGAATCCTTCTTTTCCTCCAGGAGCTCAAAAAGGTACATACTGTATAACTCTCTCTCCCCCTCCCCCATATTCTCCACAACAATAACCATATGAATTACATTGGGCCGGGAGAAATCACCCACTGAGCTTCCATTGTTGACGGTGGATTAGAACCTCTCTACTCCTACTTCAACACGTTCACCCTTCACCACATATCTCACAATCTCAATTTGAATTTTTGAACAGGTCATTTAAAGGCTGCTCCATCAAATCTGGGTGAAGCCAATTTGAACGCATTCTTGGCAAGGATCCCCATTCTTTGTGGAATAGCTCCAGGGGTGGGCTTCAAAAATTTTCGCAAGGGGTTCTCTGCCCAGTTGCTGGGTGGGCGTGACCATGGTGGGCGTGGCCTAGTTGGCCTCCTGCACCACAGCAGGGGGGGCATTTTTGCCCTCCCCAGGCTCCGGAGGCTTTTTTTGAGCCTCTGGGAGGGCGAAAACAGCCTCCCCAGGCTCTGGAGGACTCTGGAGGCCAGAAACGGGCCTGTTTCTGATCTTCCTGAACTTCCGGTAGGCCTGTTTTTTGCCCTCCCCGAGCCTCCACATGCACCCTGAACTTACCTGCATCCAAAACGGGCCGAGTGGGGACTCCGGGGAGGGGCAGGGTGGAGTGGGAGGGGCCAGCCAGAAGACAGATTTTGGGGTTCTCTGAACTGCACAGAATCTTAGCTAGAAGATTCTCCCAAACGCCTGCGAACCCTCAGAAGCCCACCCCTGAATAGCACCCAGATCTCTCTCTTATTCTCCTAACAAATTTCTGGGGACCCTATGAAATCGATAAAGTTTGTCTTGTCTTGTATTTGATCTCATATTTAATCCGTTTCCATTAACAGGTTAGTCAGTTAATCAGTTGCCATTAACAAATTACAGTAGTCAGTTGGGTTAGAAACAAATATTTAGTCAATAAAATGCACCTATGCATAGTTAATCGTTTCCTTAGTTAGAAAGAGCCATACTGTATCTCTTTAAAATCCATAAAACCTTAATGAAAATAGAAGAACAAATCTTACCGCCACTTGACTGATTGTCCTTTGGGATTAAGAATATTCAGATGAAGTTGCATAGCCCATTGTTCAAGCAACTGATATAATTGAGACATTTTGTTCCCATTAACACAACTATCCCAGTCCATGCATAATTTTATGGATGCGTACTCTTGTTGAAATACATAACTTAATGCACTAATTCATCTTCCCGCAGGATATCTATATTATATTAGGACTATGCAAGTCGTCAGATTCAGTTTAGAAAAGGTGTTTCAGGATGCACGAAAGCACAAGTGTTTCTGTTCTGTTTCTACTCATTAAAGTAGCTATGTTGGTTTGCTCAGTCACACGGCTGTTTTGCGGCTGCACAAAAGTATCTGAATATCTCTTCCAAATTATACTCGGATCCCTACTTATCCAGTGGCAAAATTCAATTTTCTTTTTTTTACTACCGGTTCTGTGGGTGTGGCTTGGTGGGTTTGGCAGGGGAAGGATATTGCAAAATCTCCATTCCCACCCCACTCTTGGGTGAAGGATATTGCAAAATCTCCATTCCCACCCCACTCTGGGGCCAGCCAGAGGTGGTTTTTGCCAGTTCTTTGAACTACTCAAAATTTCCGCTACTGGTTCTCCAAACTGCTCAAAATTTCCGCTTCTGGTTCTCCAGAACCTGCTGGATTTCACCCCTGTACCTATTCCAGCATAACAGAAGCAACTATTATAAAACCTATAATAGTTTAGGATAGTTCTCCAGAATGATGTCAGGCCTGGAAGCCATCTTTTGCATTGGATCTTCAGGCCTGCCACATTTACTACTGTGGGAAACTGGAAGGGGGGATTGTATGGAGCAAAGGTGATATATAGTCATAATAATATTCCTTTCTCAGAGATTTAAGGACATCTTGCCCTGCCCCGGAGGGCTGGAACTGGGAGGCCTCTCCAGTTGGGACGGTGCATTGATTGGGTCATGTTATGGATATGTGAGTGCTGGGCAGGGACTTGGACTTTCCTTTGGGTAGGGAAAACCTGGATTCGGGTTTTCCCAAATGTACCAATATGACATCTCTAATAAAATGGAACTTTGAGGAACTTCAAGCCTTGGAGTCTTCTTTCATTGGGGGTGTTACTTGGAACCCTGACATTCGACATATAAAAGTGTGACATCATTGTCATCCATTTTGCTCTTACACTGACTTCAATATCATACAATTATGTATTTACTCCGGTAATAGTCCACAATCCAAAAGTCTTTGTTAGTTAATGATCATCAGGTCTCCTGAATTTGATGTAGGCCCCCCAGATGTTGAACATCCAGATTCCATTAATCCTAAGAACATAGTCAATAACAACTTGTGATCCAGCAATTATGAATGAAGGACCACGGATTTATCTTCTCTTCCAAAATCAACAGTGTCTCATTTCCTCCAGTGAAGGAATTTAATAGCAACATCTGTTTGCTTATGTGTAGAAACATTTGATACCCATTTTGGAGTTTCAGTAGTCACTATGAACCAAAGGCAAATGAGTGTTGAAAACTAGGAAAACTCCCTTTATTTGTGACTTTTGAACAATATTCCTACTTTGGGATCTGTATGCATGAACAAAATATGTGGTTTGACTTTGGAATGCATTGACTGAGTAGGAAATGATGGCATTCTGCTTTGCTTTAACTGTGTATTGATTCTTGGTTGTTAGCTCTTTTTTTTATTTGTTAGAATAAAACCTCACATATTGAACCCAGCTAAGATTTATTTAAACCAACGTTACTGAGTAAACCAAAATAAGTTGGATTCACACAATAAAATGGCTATAGTATAGCATAATTTGTGAATCAAGCTTATTGATCTTTAGCATGCTTTTAACATTTATAATCACATGAAATGAACTCTCTGTTAATTCATAACATATGTCTGATTTCCTTGTAACTGTTACTTATACTCTGGTATTCATTTTTCAATCGAAACGTTCTGTAATAAACCCAGCTATCAAAATGTGTAAATATTACATGAGCCTGGTTTGATTATAGGCACTCTGATTTTGGGGAGCTGTTCTTTGAAGAGAGTGCTGAAAATATTGCTAAATGATTGCAGCCTCTACTGTCAATCTATAGTTCAGAAGGTTTACCAAGGGAAAGAGGACAGTTAATTTACAGACATTAGGGCTGTATTGTAGATATGTTCAAATACGACCAAGACATGCCCTGGTTTTTTTCCCCCAGATTGGTAGAACTGAAACATTACATTATACAGGAGAATATTTGTAGTTTAGGGTGGTAACGAAGGGGTCCTTGGTGTTTTCTGAGCATTGTTGCTTTTTTTTCAGATATTTCATTACTAGGTAACATCAAACTTGGTTTTTCAGCAGGTTTGGGGATCACAGAGAAATGGGGAGCCTGCAAGATAGTGGTCCATCCTTCTACATTTTTAATTTTAGTTTTTTATTAGTATTTTTGTTTAACTTGTTTTAATTTTTATTTCAATTGCTTTAATTAGTCACTTATGCATTTGTGAGATTGAATAGCAATAGTAATAGCACTTAGACTTATATACCACTTCACAGTGCTTTGCAGCCCTCTCTAAGCAGTTTACAGAGTCAGCATATTGCCCCCAACAATCTGGGATTTCATTTTACCGACTTTTGAAGGATGGAAGGCCGAGTCAACTTTGAGCCAGTGAGACTCAAACTGCTAAACTGCTGGCAGCTGGCAGTCAGCACAAGTAGCCTACAGTATTACATTCTAACCACTGTGCCACCGTGGCTCTTGAATGCTATATAAATCCAATAGATAAATAGATGATAATAGTCCTTTCAGAAGAAAATTCTGTACATATTCAGAGAATATTTTTTGTCACTCTGTGAGATGGACAATCTCTAGATATGATATATATGATATATATATACAGTAAATAAACATCATATATTTTCTTCTGTTGCAAGCAACAGTTCACTTATTTAGCTCCTTTTAAAAGTGATAAGGAGTTGTTTCTTTTCGTGTTGTCAACTGTATAAAAAGATTTGACAAATCTTTAGCTTAGCTCAGGGTACGTATCTGGTCAGTTAATAATTGGTCTAAATCAAAGGGGAATGACAAAGTTGAAGGCCGGAGAGTCCAACAGTGGAGAATATATGATCCTGTTGGACTCCAAATACTGTACATTCAACCCAATCATGATAAGCAGTGATTAATGATGATTGGAGCTTAATCCATCAACACCTAACAAGCCACGTATTGTACTTCTCTAAGGGAGACTTCAGAAAATACTATAGTGAAGACCAGCTTTAACCAGAAAGAAAAATTGTAAATAGGAACATATCTATGCAACAGATCGTGGATCATATGTGATGATCCAGTGTCAATCATCTCATTCCATTCATGGTGTACAGCATTTAGAATTATTCTTCAGGAACAATTACTCAATGGGACTATATACTGTAGCACTATGATGATTTGCTAGATCTATGAGTAGTTAAATAAGCCAAATCTAGCCATTCATTCTCCAGATAGGTGTCAGCTAAACAAGGTATCATGCAGAAATATTAATGTTAATTTATTATTAATTATTAACAATAGCTAGAGATACATGTCTAAGAGAAGTGATGTATGAGTGTCTTTAGCTGTGAATAGGCTGGATGAAAGACACTGCTTTGCATATGTAAAGAACATAGTTTTTCTCTAACCCAGAATTTCTCAACCTTGATATGTGGACCTCAACCCCAGAATTCCCCAAGGCAGCATGGTTGGTTGGGGAATGCTGGGAGATGTAGTCCACATATCTTGAAGTTGCCAAGGTTGAGATACACTGTTCTAGATGTTTCATAAGCTAGATATTTAATACTCTGATCCTTTTGCTTCAAAAATCTGTGAGGAGGCTGTATGACTATGGATTGGTGTTGATGACTCAATTGTATAATGAAGTATAAAATCAAAATGCTCACAATGGTGGCACAACAAAGAATAGAATTAAAATAATACTGGTACTATTGTTACTGTGGGCATAATGCTTTGGAGTAGGTATACCAAATCTCTACCCCACAGAGCTTACAATTAAGGTAATCGTATCTTGGCATCTGCCGTGCAATCAACAGTCCATGGGGTACTCTTGAAAAGCAGAAGTTGTATTTGGTAGAAAACCCAGCTAGATTTCCAATTGGTGCCAGATACAGAGCTCATATGATGCTTGTACTGAAACATTGAATACTCTGTTTTGCTGTTTTAGAAATTCTCTTAGCTTCCTTGAATACCCGCTAGAAAAGGAAAGAGAGATATAAACTGAAAAGTATACCTGGAGGATAATAAAAGAATGAAAACATGGAGTAACAGAGGAATGATTATTTCGGTTGCACATACTTTGGCTTAATCATAATAAAGTATGAGATAGGTCAGAGTTGGTAGCAGCACATACCTAATTTTGGCTGGTTTTGGGAAAAAACCTAAGCGACTGATGATAAATTTGATTAATATTTGGATGGGCAACCATCAGGAATTCCTGAAATGATTTTATTAAAGCAAAAATCCTGGAATCACGCAGTGGTAATCCACATTTTCACATGATTTTCAAGAAAACTATAAGAATGTGTTCAGAAGTTAAGCTGGACTCATAAAAATCTTTATTTTCAGAGGTAGTTACAGGTTTTGTAGTCTGGATGTACAGTAGCTTCAGCCTTTAGTCTTTATTCAAATATCTTCAGCAAAGGGGTTGAGCCCAAAATTTCTGTCACTAAACAAGACAATTAAAGGGACAAAATTAATTTGTTCAATTGTATATTGTATTAATCAATGTTCAATTAGGAAGGATAATATGTGTGTATGTGTTTTTGTTGGGTTTTTTTTAATGCTCCTTTTTCTTTTTTAATGTTTTGATTGTTTCATGGTTTTTTTCCTTATTTGTCTTTTTTTGGTGGAGGGAGTTTAGTATTTTGAATTTTAACCTTGTCTTGAATAAAGTAATATATATATATTAAACAAATATCTTCAGCAAAGGAAAATTAATCTCTTCCTAGAACAGAGTTCCATGGGTAAATAAAATTTCAAGCAGGATATTTCTTCTAATGCTTTGATGAGATTTGTTTGCTTGAAATCTTCATTGACTCCTGTCCTGTGGAGCCACAGAAATCATCATCATCATCTTCTTCTTCTTCTTCTTCTTCTTCTTCTTCTTCTTCTTCTTCTTCTTCTTCTTCTTCTTCTTCTTCTTCTTCTTCTTCTTCTTCTTCATCTTCTTCTTCTTCTTCTTCTTCTTCTTCTTCTTCTTCTTCTTCTCCTCCTCCTCCTCCTCCTCCTCCTCCTCCTCCTTCTCCTCCTCTTCCTCCTCCTCCTCCTCCTCCTCCTCCTCCTCCTCCTCCTCCTCTTCCTCCTCCTCATTGTATCATTGTCATCATCATATCATTAACAGATTAACAGAGTTGGAAGGGACCATCTAGTCCAACCCATCACCCAAGCAGGAGACCATAGACCATTTCTGACAGATGGCAGTCTGATCTCATCTTGAAAGCTTCCAGTGATGAAGCTCCCACAACTTCTGAAGGCAAGCTGTTCCATTGGTTGATTGCTCTCACCATCAGAAAATTTCTCCTTATTTCTAGGTTGACTCTCTCCCCTTCCCCCCCCTCCTCCTCCTTCAAATATCATTATCATTCTGGTTTTCCAATATGAAAATGATTAATCTCCTTAGCACCTTCTTCTTCAGGCTAACTATGACTGCCTTCTGTGGATACACTCTGGTTTGTCACTATCCTATTTTAGTTTAGTTTAGTTTACTTTAGTTATTTTAGTTTAGTTATTTTAGTTTAGTTATTTTAGTTTAGTTATTTTAGTTTAGTTATTTTAGTTTAGTGCAAATGACCGACTGAGTACAACACAATGGAATTATTGACTTTTTGAAGTCTCTGGGAAATGTATCAGCCCAAAGATCATTTCAGTTATGTAGTTTAGGCATCAGAATAGTCCCTGAAATGACCCCCCTTTTCAAAGACGTACAAAAATGAAATATAACTTATTTTTATGGTATTTAAAAATTATATTCTGCCCATTCCCATCAGCTTCTTATCATTCTTTGCCACACTTCACCTGTGCGATCTGGGTTTAATCAATGCCTGGATTGGAAACCTCTTGGGTTATAAATATAATCAATAAAAATGAATATTGCATTATGATTTTTTTTCCTCTCTTTTTGTTGTGAATCTCACTCTGGATTCTCTGAACTGAGAACCTATTTATAGACTACTCATTCAGAATTGTGATTAGGATGAAAGAATTTGGGAGTCATTGAAAAGTACATGGAATGCAAAAAGCTAAACAAATCATACAAAGGTATTTCCTACAAGGATGTCTAAACTTCCAAAGCTAATTAATTCAATAATCTATAGCAAAAAAAAAAAAAGTCATATTCCAGCCAAAAGAAATTGAACATGTTCTCATCTTTTTTTTTTAAAGAAATCATTTTACTTACTTTTAAACATTTTTAACTTGAAAGCAATTTCCCACATCCTAAAGAAGAAGCTTGCATAGAAGGAACTATGATTTAGCATGAGGTTTGGTCTGTACAACAGTCTACATGTGGTCTTCTTGATTCTTCTAAACCAACTTGCTCACTCAGATCTATGGAAGATGTCAAACCATTGCCCTTGTTAAAGTTTGGGTTGTAGAGCACATTAAATAGAATAAATTGTGACTGTTATAACTACCTCCAAACTACTCTAGAGGAACCAGAACAAGTTGTGCATTGTCATCATCATTCTTCATCATTTTCACCACCATCATTTATTTCTCACCTTTTCTCTAAAGACTCAATTTACCTTAAGGTGTCTTTTCATGATACCATCGAAGGTAGGTTGGTCTGGGTTAAAAGCAGGGACTGCCTCAATGTCACGAAGGGGATGAACCTAAATTAGAAGCTGAGTTTTCCCGCTTCTTATCCAATTCCTCATTTTCAAATTTATTTTTTTATCATGGAAAATAAAATACAAAAGAATAAAACAAGCAAACCAAATGAAACAAAACAACAGGTTACATTCATCCCTAAAAACAACAAAAAAGAAAAAAAAATAGCGTCTAAAATTAAATATATATATAAAATTTTGATGAACCCAACCACGATGCTGAAAGAAAAAGCAATAATTTCTCCTCCCCTTTTACGTGTGTGTGTTTCTGTAATATATAGGTAGATAGGTAGGTAGGCAGATAGATAGATAGATAGATAGATAGATAGATAGATAGATAGATAGATAGATAGATAGATAGATAGATAGATCCAAGAAGTTTAAGGACTATAAATCATGGGGCTGAGAGCTGTCTGCAAGGAATATAAATCCTTCCATTCCCCACCACCCATTCAGAACTGAAGAAGCTTCTTGGATGAGAAGCAAAACATCTTCAAAGAAAAAACAAAAATGTCCAGTTGGCTCCTGAAAAAGCACCTTTGCCTGATTTAGTGCCTGTTCAAAGTTACAACATCACTGAAAAAAGAGACTTATAGCCATTTTTTCACAGTTGCAACCATTCCAGCATCCCCTTGGTCATGTGATCAAAATCCAAAGGCTTGTCAACTGGTTCATATTTAATGACGGTCGCAGTGCGATCCCCTTTGGCAGCCTTCTGATAAGCAAAGTCAATGGGGAAGCCAGATCCACTTAAGAACGACGTTGATCATTTAACAACTGCGGTGATTCATGTAACTACAGTTTCAAGAAAGGTCGTAAAATGGGGCGAAACTCACTGAACACACGTCTCACTTAGCAACAGAAATCTTGGGCACGGTTGTGGTCATAAGTCGAAGACTACCTGTATCTCAGTCTGACCTGCTTAGCTTCTTAGTCCAAACAAGATCAGACAGGCGCAGCCTCATCCTGCTTCTAACGCTGCGGTAAGTTGCCAGCGGTAACAGTAACAGAGTTGGAAGGGACCTTTTAGGTCATCTAGTCCAACCCCCTGCTCACGCAGGAGATCTATACTCGGGATTCGAACCGCCGAATTGCCGACCTTTCTGATTGACAAGCTCAGCTTCTTAGCCACTGAGCCACTAGCCAGCCAAAAGAAGAAGAAGATAAAGCTATCAGCTGATTGACGGTAGCTACGAAGCCACTGGTTTTGTTGTTGTTGTTGTTGTTGTTGTTGTTGTTGTTGTTATTGTTGTCTATCTACCCTGATTCTGAATTGCAGAATTAATGCATCTTACTGGTGCTTTCCTTCCCCAATGGAACATACCCCAGTTGCAGCCTGCCGTGTCTTTGTGTATTTTCGCAGTTCGTCAATCAGGTTCCGTATCTTATCGTTTCATCGTATTTATTGGAACGCGGAGGGGAAAAAAGAACCAGAGACGCAGCATCTCCTCCAGTTGACAAGATATTTTATTTTCATGATTACTTTGCTGTCTCCCCCAACCCAACCCAACCCCCACCCACCCCTCTTTTTTTTTCTTTTTTCCTTTTTTGGGCCCGCAGGCAAAGGTTGGCATACATGTCAAGAGAATGTTCTCCAGCTGGGGCCTGCAGTATAGAGAATTGTATATATCCCAGAGCTCCTGGGATTTTCTTACAGACTATTATGGTAATATTAGAGACTGCTGTCCTCTCTCTCCCGCAGCTGGGCCGCCTCTCTGATTGTAAGTATTGAAGCAATATGTTTTGCAAATTGTACACCAGGAACAACAGGGAGCTAGTAAAGTGAGCTGAAAAGAGAAAACATTGCAAGCTATTTCATTTAGCGTTACATTTTCTTTCCTTCATCAAGGCGGGCGCGGAAGAGTAAAATAAAAGCTTTAATTTTTTTTAATTAAATGCGGAGCAGATACGGGGGCTGCTATAATCGTGTGTGTGTGTGTTGAGGGTTTTTTTTTTTTTAAATGAAATCTCAGGGCTGACTTTATTAGGTCACCGTTTTGCGGAAAACAGTTAGAGGCAGATTTCATGCTATCCCGAAGCAAGCAAATCAGGCTCGGATTACATAATTTCCAAAACCTTTTTTTTTGAGCTCAATAAAGCAGGATTAGCCAAAGACATCCAGGCTCTGCATCCCCAATATATATATATATAATTTTAATTAGTGCTAATGGGATCTCGTCATGGTCCAGCTGTTTCTTACAGGATGCAAATGCGGATCACTTTCGAACAAACCAGCCTTGAAAACAATGTCACATCTGATTTTTCACTATTACTTAGAGGTCTATCTTTCAGGACAATGACTGGGAAATGCGATTAGGGCCCCAACCAACATTATACGACAAGCCAGCCTTCCCCCTGCCCCATAGACAAAGCAAAAGTACTCCAAGGTTTTGTTTTGGGGTGTGTGTGTGTCTGTTTGAGGTTCCATGAATATTTATTGTACATTATCCTATGAACGTTAGCATAAAATTCTAACCGGGTTCCTGCTGGGGTGGCCCTGTGAGAATATTGTCAGTATAATATCATGGAGGTTTCTTCAAGGTGGATGATAAGAATAGAAGTGATGAAGAACAATTTACCAGACAGGCTCAAAACTTTGCTCACTTGGTTTCTGGCCCCTTCAAAACTAAAATAAAGGTAAAGCTACAGCCTCACTGTAAGCCAAGTCCCATTTCTTGGAACTATAGATATGGCAAAAGACATTATAATGTAATTATTATATTATTACTAGAAGTGTTGAAATTCTATGAGAAGGCAAATATTGAATAGTGAATTACAAAAGCAGAATATACTCGCTGCTGATACAACAAACTGTAAAATTGTATTATACTGTTGTGTTGTGTTGTTTTTTTCTTTTTATTTGTTTGTATTGTATTTGTTATGTGTGATTTTTAAGGTTGGAAAATGTTTAATAAAAACTATTTTTTAAAAAAAAGGTATGGCAAAAGACTGTTTCTGTTTAAGAAGGAAAGAACCCATTGAATTCAGCGGACTATTTCTAAACTCTAATTTTAAATCAAGAATGAATATGATTAAATTCAACATTATTTGTCCTGGAAAGAAAAACAAGATGATATTTCCCTAAAGTCAGACTTGCCATGCCTCCTTACTTTTTGAATAAACATGGTATAATTTGCATGCATAAAGGTAAAGGTTCCCCTCGCACATATGTGCTAGACGTTCCCGACTCTAGGGGGTGGTGCTCATCTCCGTTTCAAAGCCGAAGAACCAGCGCTGTCCGAAGATGACTCTGTGGTTATGTGACTGGCATGACTAAATGCACAGGCGCATGGAACGCTGTTACCTTCCCACCAAAGGTGGCCCTATTTTTCTACTTGCATTTTTTATGTGCTTTCGAACTTCTAGGTTGGCAGAAGCTGGGACAAGTAATGGGAGCTCACTCCATTACACAGCACTAGGGATTCGAACCGCTGAACTGCCGACCTTTAGATCGACAAGCTCAGTGTCTTAGCCACTGAGCCACTGCATCCCTCTTCAGAACGACTTCTCTCTATAAGACATTCTTGATTATCTGTTGTTTGGATACATGGACAAGAGACTCTGATAAAGTTCCGTGAGAACTCCAAGAGATTGTTCCCTAATTGTCAACCTGAACAGCCAGGCTAGTCTAGGCAACCAATTAACTTTTCGGACACTACAATGAATTATTTTAAACAATAATTATTTTGAGTATGGTCACGTTTGAAAAAGAAAGTACACCCTTCGAGTTCTATGGTTTTACATAGAATCAGAATGTAGTAAAAAAAACAATCTTCTGGTCTTTAGCAGTCTACAGTAGTGGCCAAAATTGTGGAAACATTTTGGGAAAAGCGTATTTTTGAGGTTTGATGGCTAATAACACTACTTTTTTAGGGGGGAGTTTCAAGATAATCATATTTCATTGCTGGAATGGCCTGAGAATAGCTCAGACCTTAACCCAATTGAAAATCTATGGAGCCGACTAAAGAAACTTGTTAGTGAGAAGTGACCCAGCAATAAAACCCAGTTAATAGAAGCAATCATTTGGTTTCACATTATAACAGCTGCAGAACTAAGACTTGGTTCACTCCATGGGAAGACGTTGTAAGGCCATAATTCATGCTAAAGGTTACCCAACTAAGTTTTAACAGATATGTTGATAATTTTTGTATATCTCATTTCTTCTATGGGGATAATTTTTGTATATCTCATTTCTTCTATGTGTTTCACTTTTCTTCTTTATACTGTAACTGCTATTCTAATAGCAAATCCTTCATGACAGTTATTTCATTACATTCTTGATTAAATTATCTCTCCATTGATATATAATTTTATGGTACTATAAAAAAAAGTGCTGTTATTAGCTAGTTTTAGAAAATGCACTTTTCCCAAAAGGTTTCCACAATGCAACTTTAAACCAGTGGTTTGCTAATGCCTTCTTGGAGGATTTTGTTTTAAACTTCTCTGTCTACTCAGCAGAATTCCCTGCTAATTCCCATCTACATAGCAAACAGACTAACATGGCTTCACTTCGGAGGCCAAATGATCAGACAGATGCTATACAAAAAGCATATAAGAACTCATGTAGGGAAACTAACGGATCCTTCATCTACTTCAATATCCCATTCCCAGAATTCCCAGACACACACACACAAAATGCTGAGGCCCTAGAAAGAATGCAGCGAAGAGCAACAAAAATTATGAGAGGCCTGGAAGCTAAATCATATGATGAATGGCTAATGTAACTAGGAATGTTTAGCCTAACAAAGAGAAGATTTAAGGGAGACACGATAACTTGTCTCCTTTACTTCAAGTCTTCCAGTACTTGAAGGACTGTCGCAGGGAAGAGGGGTATCAATTTATTCTCCATAGCACCAGCGGGTGGAAGCTTGTCAGACAGAGATTCAATCTGGAAATAAGGAAGAATTTCCTTACAGTGAGAATGAGTAGGAACCTCTAACCTCCTGGAATTGTGGGGGCTCCACAATAGTGGGTTTCACTTACCTTTGCTACAAGTTCAGAAGTGTGAGTGTACATGCACTCACTTTGCTTGTGCATGGCACTTCTGCCCATGTGCAGAGCATCCGTGATGACGTTCGGGTGGGTGGCCTCCTGCCACCGCCGCTACTGGTTTGCCCGAACCGGGGCAAACCAGTAGAAACCTACCACTGGTGCTCAATCACTGGAGGTTTTCAAGGAAAGATTGGGCAACTATTTGTCTGGGATGTATAAGAACTCCTGCCTTTGGCAGGAGGTTGAATTAGAAAACCTCTAATAGCCCTTTCAGCCCTTTGATTCTATGATCTACTCAAATTAATCAAGAAGAGGTGTAACCTTAGGAGATTTAAATGAGGCATATCCTATTTTACATCGCTTACTGAAATGAATATATTTTTTTAAAAAAAATCCATCGAGACAGATGGAACCGCAGGAATAATCTGTAAGAAGGAGGCCATATCCTCCCTTGAATTTTATTATGGCACAGTTGTAACTTGATGACACCCATATTCTTCCTTTGTCGCATATCTTTATCTCCCATCTCCAGCCCATTTCTAAAACAGCCTTAAGGCATCCTTAGGCGTGGCAGGGTGTTTGCTTAAAGTAGTTTTCTCCTTTATGTCGTTTTATTTTATTTGGAAGATATCCAAACGGGGTGTGATAAAAATGATAGAAAAACCATCCTAAAAAAAAAAATAGTGTAATTATGAATTCAGGCGGTAAATGTTGATTGGTAAATGTTTACCCTGTTGATGAGATGAAAAGAAAAAATAGCAAATTATTAGAGGAAAAAAAATTTTCTCTTTCTTTACCTGTAACACTCACAATTCATTCAATATAGCAAGATCCAATCTGGATCGGTCACCAGGACCAGAAGTTTAATCTTCTGAGCTTTTGGACTCGTGCTGGAGCCTCTTGGCCTGATAACCGAGCCAGATATGATTCTTGCAATTTGTCCCATTATCCTGGGACAAATATATTTGCTTTCATTCATCATTCAATATACTTCAGCATTAACTTGGAAGAGGCAGAATGGAGCAGGAATGCAATCCAGGTAGTCCTTGATTTACGTCCACAATGGAGCCCAAATTTTCTGCTGTTAAGGGAGACAGATGTTGAGTGAGTTTTGCCCCATTTTATGACCTATTTTGTCTCAGTTAACCCGGCTGTTCAGTGAATTTGGCTTCCCCCATTGCCTTTGCTTGTCAGAAGGTCAGAAAAGGGAATCACGTGACCCCCAGAACACAGCAATCGTCATAAATATGAACCATATCTGGGTTGTTGTTTTTTGAACATTTTTTTTTATTTTTAAACAAACATACATAAAACCATCTTCAATTGCAAACAATGTGTTGGTTGGTTACAAGTCTTTTGTGCATCATTCACCAAATTCATAGCTTACAATTTACAGTTTACCTAGATTCTCATATCATCGACCTAATAAATATCTATATATTGTTATCCTCATTAATCATTTATTTGACTATAGCTATTTCTTCCCTCATTTATTATTTAAAATATTCTAAGATTTGAATTAATTTTTATTATAACATTCATTTCATCCTCCTGAATCTATCCAGTAATAATACCTCTTTATGTTATATTTCACATAATTCTACAATTCTTATATTGTGAAGATCTCTACCATATTTCAATTCCATATTTTTTTATCTAACCATTGATAAAATAGGTCCCATATCTTATAGTATTGTTTGTCTTCTTGTTCTCTAATTTCAAATGTCAATTTGTTCATTTCAGCACATTTCATTATTTTCTTAATAACTTCATCCTGCGTTGGTATTTTCTCATTTTTCCAATTTTTAGCAAACACAATCCTTGCTGCTGTTAATACATTCACATCTGGATTTTGGTCACATGACCATGGGGGTGCTGAAAAGGTCGTAACTGTGAAAAATGGTCATAAGTCGCTTTTTTTCAGGGCTGTTGAACTGTCACTAGATGAATTGTTGTAAGTCAAGGATTATCTGTACCAACAGCAAGCTTTGTGCTGGCATTGTGTGTCAACCCAAATATTCGGTGACTGAGGTTTTTCTTTTTAATCCTACTACATAAGCAAAAGAACTCACCACAAAAAGAAAAGAGAAAAGTTTCTATGTCGCACCCAGGAATTATTTGTTATGGCCACTCCTTATTAATCATTGCTCACTGTCTTCAAGCTGTACTTTCCACTTTTTCTCCTGACTCAGGGGTGAAATGCTACTGGTTTGGATTGATTCGCCTGAACTGGTAGTAATAAATGCTACCGATTCAGGTGAACTGGTAGTAAAAAAAATTCTAACGGTTCGTGCGAACTGGTATTTCCAACGATCAGCTGTGCCGCGCGATTTATATTAGCTAGAAAGCAGGAAATCCTGCTTTCTAGCAAATCTAAATCACGCGGCACAGCTGTTCCCCCTGCCCTGACGCTCGTTGGAAAATATATTATACTCCTCTCTCAGAGGTATATACCATACATTTAAAGAGGTATTCCAACATCTACCAAAGTTGATGCAAAAATGTACAGATGGTCCTCAACTAATTACCACAATTGAGCCCAAAATTTAGGTTGCTAAGTGAGACATTGGTTAAGTGAGTTTTGCCCCATTTTATGACCTCTCTTGCCACAATTGTTAAGTAAATTGTTGCAGTTGTTCAGTTAGTAACAGGGTTGTTAAGTGAATCAGTCCAATTGTCTCTTGAAAAAGCACCTCTGGGACAACCATGACCTGGATGATTGAGAATCTCCATAAACATTGGAGGTGGAATGAGTGGCCAATTTTCAGATATTCACCCTGTTGAAATGCCTTTCTGTGAATAGTCAACTTTGCATGGAGAGTCTTAATCTTGACTATCAGGTTTTTCCTGTCGTCCGGATTCTATTTATGCAAGACTCTATATTAATGCTCGGGGCACATGGAAATATTCCATTTTACACTCGGAGCCTGAAGTACTTCCTGTTTCAAGCAGCTATGAGTAATGCAGCTGTAAATACTCCTGATTTCCTCATACACCTCCTCTCTTCCCACCTCCTCCCCATACTCTGCATGCCTGTTGCAACATAAACGGGTAATGCTGATGAGAAGGCAGAATGGACTGACATAATATAAAGTTCACCCTGGGATTTGTGTTACTAAAAACATCATAAACAGAAGGATAGAATCAAGATCACGTGAAGTGTTAATACCACTTTTTAATGCCTTGGAAAGTCCACACTTGGAATACTGCACCCAGTTTTGGTCACCACGATGTAAAAAAAAAAATGTTGAGACTCTAGAAAGAGTGCAGAGAAGAGCAACAAAGATAATTAGGGGACTGGAGGCTAAATCATCTAAAGGTTGCTGGAACTCGGTATGTCTAGTTTGATGAAAAGAAGGACTAGGGGTGACATGATAGCAGTGTTCTGATATCTCAGAGGTTGCCACAAAGAAGAGGGAGTCAAGCTATTCTCCAAAGCGCTTGAGGGTAGAACAAGAAGCAATGGGTGGAGTGCGCAGAGATGACTAAATTAACTTATGAATTAAACGATGATGAGAAGTCAGATTATTATATTGAGTGGGATAGGTGGTATAAATGGATGCATGATAAAATGAAAGAAAGACCAAAAGGTGTGTTGAATAATAAATAAATAATAAATAAATAAAATAATAAATAAAAAGTAATTTGAAATATCACCAGAAATATTTCTCTGTATATAGTTAAAACACTGCACATCTGATGTTAATTGAAAATGTCAATATATTTATGTTTTTTTTTTAAACTCAATAAAGTTTTTTCCAAAAAAAAAAGAAGAAGCAATGGGTGGAAAGTAATCAAGGAGAGAAGCAACTTAGAACTAAGGAGAAAATTCCTGACAGTGAGAACAATTAATCAGTGGAACAACTTGCCTCCAGAAGTTGTGAATGCTCCAACACTGGACGTTTTTAAGAAGATGTTGGATAACCATTTGTCTGAAGTGGTGTAGGGTTTCCTGCCTGGGCAGGGGGTTGGACTAGAAGACCTCCAAGGTCCCTTCCAGCTCTATTATTCTATTCTATTAGCGATGTTGTATTATGTCAGAAATAATATTTGTGGGTTTTTTTAATCCTCTTCTCTCCCCATCACTATTGTTTATTTCATCTTTCCTGGGTTATGGTTATGTTCTTTTCCACTGCAAATGGCCATGATCGGATTGGATTGACTTATAAATAAAACTTTTCCCTTTTTTACTTTTACTTCATTGAAAAACTAGCCACTTTACAGCTAGTCCTCGACTTACAACAGTTTCATTTAGTGACCATTCAAAGTTACAACAGCACTGAAAAAAATGACATGATATAATAACATATATCATCATGAATGGACTTATGACCGTTTCTCACACTTACAACCACTGCAGCATCCCCGTGTGATCAAAATTCAGGCCGCTTGGCAACTGTCTCGTATTTATGACGGTTGCAGTGTCCTGGGGTCAACTGATCCCTTTTGTGTTCTTCCAACAAAGCAAAGTCAAATTCACTTAACAACCGTGTTAGAAACTTACCCATTGCAGTGATTTACTTAACAACTATGGCAAGAAAGGTCGAAAATGAGGCAAACTTGACTTAACGATGGTCTCGCTTAGCAACATAAATGTTGGGCTCAGTTGCGGTCGGAAGTCAAGGACTACCTGTATTTTAATATGTTCAGGAAAGTTCTCCATTGTTACCTGTCAGGAAGGCTACGGAAACCTGTACTGAGATGTATTCTGTTCTTTCCTCGGAGCGAGCTAAATTTAAAGTTACCACAAAACAGCCTTCTAGTCCTGTACAAAAATCAACTAGACACCTGACCATATTCCTGAATTAAACATAAGTGGCAGAAGGGAATTCCGCAGTCAATTATATTTATATCTTTCAGCTCCGTTCAGATATCTCGTCTCAACCATTGTCGTACATTTATTTTTAATAGCTTTTATTTCTGTCACTGTGTTCCTTTAATGGCTTCCTTATGTATAACGTTGCTTGCATGCTGATATATTTATCAAATAGGTAATTTAGTGGAGGTTATATTCTAGAACTTCCCTTATTGTCTGTAAGGGTTTGTCGTTGCCGATCTGTTGAGCTCTGCTTTTACCATAGTTCTATTTATGAATCCAATCAAACAATAGTAAATTTCTTGGACCTTTTAGAAACAGTCCTGGATGAACCACCTCAATTTTAATTATATATTTTACACCAGGGGTGAAATGCAGCAGGTTCTGACAGGTTCTGGAGAACCGGTAGCAGAAATTTTGAGCAGTTCGGAGAACTGGCAAATACCACCTTTGGCTGGCCCCAGAATGGGGTGGGAATGGAGATTTTGCAATATCCTTCTCCCAGGAGTGGGGAGGGAATGGGAATTTGGCAGTATCCTTCCCCTGGAGTGGGGAGGGAATGGAGATTTTACAGTATCCTTCTCCTGGAATAGAGAGGGAATGGGGATTTTGCAGTATCCTTCCCCTGGAGTGTGGAGGGAATGGAGATTTTACAGTATCCTTCTCCTGGAGTAGAGAGGGAATGGAGATTTTACAGTGTCCTTCTCCCAGGAGTGGGGAGAGAATGGGGATTTTGCAGTATCCTTCCCCTGGAGTGGGGAGGAAATGGAGATTTTACAGAATCCTTCTCCTGGAGTAGATAGGGAATGGGGATTTTGCAGTATCCTTCCCTTGGAGTGAGGAGGGAATGGGGATGCATTGGGGTGCGGGGTGTGGGGGGCATTGAATTATGGGTGTGGGCACGCATGTGTTTTTTTTGCTGGCACGTGACAGCAAAAAGGTTAGCCATCACTGCTCTAGAAAGAGTGTAGAGAAGAGCAACCAGGATGATTAGGGGATTGGAGGCTAAAACATATGATGAACAGTTGCAGGAACTAGGCATGGCTAGTCTAGTGAAGAGAAGGACCAGGGGAAACATGATAGCAGTCTTCCAATATTTGAGGGGCTGCCACAGAGAGGAAGGGGTCAAGCTATTTTCCAAAGCACCTGAAGGCCAGAGAAGGAATAATGGATGGAAATTGAACAAGGAGAGATTCAACCTGGAAATAAGGAGCAATTTTCTGACAGGGAGAACAATCAACCAATGGAACAGAAGTTGCCTTCAGAAGTTTATTTTATTTTATTTTATTTTATTTCTATACCGCCCTTCTCCTGCGGGACTCAGGGTGGTGTACAGCCGAGATAAAACATAGTATATAAAATTTAAAAAACAGTTTAAAAAACAATTAAATAATTTTGGCCCAAAATTTAAAACAACCCAATTAAAACCAAATTCAATTAAAACTGAGAGGATGGGATCAAGCCAGCCCAGCTAGATGGAATAAGTGTGTTTTTAGGGCCCGACGAAAAGTCCGGAGGTCTGATATTGTGCGTATCTCAGAAGTTGTGGGAGCTTCATCCCTGGAAGCTTTCAAGAAGAAACTGAACTGCCATCTATCAGAAATGGTGTAGGGTCACCTGCTTGGGTGGGGGGATTGGATTAGATGACCTACAAGGTCCTTTCCAACTCTGTTAATCTGTATCTAATCTGTATCTAAGACTAAGCATTTAAAAATTGCGGAGGAGAATATGCTGGAAATCAGCCAAAATAAAATATGCTGGAAGTCAGCCAAATAACAGTGGGAGGTTTGGAGGAGACTATGCTGGAAATCAGCCAAAACACAATATGCTGGAAATCAGCCAAACAATGGATGGAGGTATGGAGGAGAATATGCTGGAAATCAGCCAAAATAAAATATGCTGGAAATCAGCCAAACAATAGGAGGAGATATGGAGGAGGATATGGATTTTGAGATAAATCTGTGTAATATGAAATATGTAAAATTAAAGGTAAATTGATAAAGTTTAAGATTTAAAGATTTGATGAAGGGGTCTAGAGATTAAGAAATATGGATAGAACTTTGATTTATAAATTGAAATAAAAAAATAAAGCTGTAGTCAATTTGAAACTAAGATGTGTGGTGATAAAATTGTAAGTTAATAAGCAACAAAGAGGTTAGAATATTTTTTAAAATCTTATGTTTTGATATTGATGTTAAAAGGCATAATGAAGGGAGCTTGGGAAAGAACCAGATATAATTGAATTTATAAATGGGTATATAAAATGAATTAAGCTTTTATTTGGAAATTAAATTGGTGGTGATATAATAGAATGGTTCTGATCAAGATACTAGAATCTATGTTTAAAAAATTTTTTTTTCTTATTATGTTCTGATCTTTAATTTTAAAAGATGTAATGGAAAATTGTGAATAGAGCTTTTTAATATTTAAGCGATTGTACCTATCTATGACTGGATCGAGACTTCGCTCTTGAAAGATATATTTTATGTTTTTTGTTGGAAAAAAATAAAAAAAATACTTTTCAAAAAAAATTCAAACTCATTCAGGCAGCAATTACTGTTTTGAAGAAAGTTATAAAACAGTTTTTGCAAACCTGCTCATTTTTCCTTTGATCTTTCAGATGCATTCTTCTTAACTATACATTACATGAAACTCAGCCTTCAGTTACACATATTCCGTTGAAGACTGTCACTTCTCCTCACTCAGATCAAAGGATTGGAGAACTGCTATTTTATTTTTAATTATTATGATCACTAGATAGGAAATGTCTAATTGAACAATTACACAGATCTGTTCTAGTCATCGCCGCCTGTTGCATAATTCATGCATAGAATCAAGAATTCAATTTTCATTAAATGAAGTAGTCTATTCCTAAGCTTGACACTCGCATAATGGAGGAACAGATCTATCTGGCACTTCCTTGTTCAGGCTTCACCTCCATCCTGCCATTTTTGCTGGACCTTGGACCAGCGTTTAGCTGCAATAGCAGAAGGCATAGCTGGCATCATTATCACGCTTGGCTTTTAATGCAATATACTAGAGATGCCAGGAGCTAATTACAGAATTATAGACTCCTAGAGTTGGAAGGAGGCATTCAAACCATTGTTTTCAAGCCCTACTTCATGCAAGAATCCATATTAAAGCATCTCTGACAGATGGCCGTCCAATAAAAGGGAGTCCACCACTTCTCTGGGCAACTGGTTTCCTTGTCAAATTGCTCTTACAGTTCGATTATTTTTATTTAAAAAGTTCTGTTGGAATCTATTCCCCCCAAACTTAAACCCTTTTAGAAAGTTGGAAAGTGCTACCGTGTCTTTCTTCAAAGACTTCAACACCGCTAAATTCTTTCATCGTTCTTCATGAAGCCTTCACTTCTAATGATGGTTATTGTTTTTCTCTGAATCATTTCTACTTTGCCTGACAAATGGTGCTTGACAGTGGTGGGTTCCTCCCGGTTCAGCCCGGTTCTGCAGAGCCGGTAGTGGTGATGATATGACGTCCGGTTCTCTTTGTTCGGGAGCTGGGCTCTCCCACCCCGCCCACGTTATTCTTACCTTTTATTTGGCCCCACCCCAATCTATTCGCTGCCTCCTGAGTTCCAGCTGATGGCTAGAAGGAAGAAAACTGTTCAAAATCTTGCCGCAGGGCTTCAAAGGGCCGCCCTACAGCTGATCAGTGTTAAAAGGCAGTGTGGTGGTAGACCAGTGCGCTCGAAAAACAAATGGGTAGACTGGTGCCTCAAAAAACAAATGGGTAGACTGGTGCCTCCAAGAACAAATGGGTAGACTGGGATGCTCGAAAAACAAATGGGTAGACTGGTGCCTCCAAAAACAAATGGGTAGACTGGGACGCTCCAAGAACAAATGGGTAGACCGGTACAGCTCTGCAAGCAGTTAAAAGCCTGGTAGACCAGTACCTCTGCTAAATCCTAAAGAATTGTCACATGACCATCAAGCCACACCCACAAAATAAGCCACGCCCACAGAACCGGTAGTAAAAAAATGTAGAACCCAGCCCTGGTGCTTGATTAGGGGGTTGGACTGGAAGATGTTCTAGTTGAGAATAGAACATCTCAACGAGACTTCAACAAGACTTTGGAAAAAGTGCAAAGAAGAGCAATGAAGATGATTAAAGGCCTGGAGGCTAAGACATATGAAGAACGGTTGCAGGATTTGGGTTTGGAGTAGTCTAGAGAAAAGAAGGACTAGGGGAGACATGATAGCAGTATTCCAGAATTTGAAAGGCTGCCACAAAGAGGAGGGAGTCAATTTATTTCCCAAAGCACCAGAAGGCAAGACAAGAAACAATGGATGGAAACTAATCAAAGAGAGAAGCAACCTGGAATTAGGGAGAAACTTCCTAACAGGGAGGACAATTAACCAATGGGACAGCTTGCCTTCATACATTGTGGATGCTTCATCGCTGGAGGTTTTTAAGAAGAGACTAGACAGTCACTTGTCTGAAATGATATAGATTCTCCCACTTGAGCAGGGGGCTGGACTAGAAGGCCTCCAGGGTTCCTTGCAGCTCTATTCTGATTCTGATTCTGACCTCCAAGGTTCTTTCCAACTCTATTCTGACCTAAGGGCCCTTCTTAAAATGTAGTGCCCAGTACTAGAAGTAGTACTTCAGTTTAATCTGATTAAAGTATAGATAGTCCTTGACATATGACCACAGTTGAGCCCAAAATTTATATTGTTAAGTGAGAAATTTGCCTGCAATTTCTGCAGGTTCGAATCTTACCAGGCTCAAGGTTGACTCAGCCTTCCATCCTTTCTAAGGTAGGTAAAATGAGGACCCAGTTTGTGGGGGCAATAAGCTGACTTTGTATAAATATACAAAAGTATGAAGGCTATTGCTTAGCGCATTGTAAGCCGCCCTGAGTCTCTGGAGAAGGGCGGCATATAAATCAAATTAAAAAAAAAAAAGTGAGTTTTGCCCAGTGGTGAAATTAAAAAAAATTTCCTCTACCGGTACTGTGGGTGTGGCTTGTTGGGGGGAGGTCATGTGACTGGGTGGGTGTGGCCAACTCGACATCACTCACATCGAGGGGCTCCTCACCGGCCCCTCCCCTCCCAGCCGCTCCTTGTCGCAAATGGCAGGAAAATGGGGAGGGGAATATTCCTGCCTACCATCCTTCCCTCAGTCTGTGCTGAGCATGAGGAATGGATGACAGACAGGAAAATCCTCTTCCCCATTTTCCTGCCTTCCACAAAAATGGCTCCATTCCAGCTGCTCCCCTCCGTCCCCCTCCCTCCTGGGGCTACCTTAAAGGGACAGGCTGCAGCAGCTCCTTTGTGAATGGAGGGAGAAAAGTTAGCATTCTCTTTGCTGCAGTTAATGTTGAATTCTGTGGCAGAGAGAATGCTAACTTTTCTCCCTCCATTCAGAACGGAGCTGCTGCTCCCTTTATGGTTCCCTCCCGACCCCCTCCCTTCTGGGGACTACTTTAAAGGGACAGGCTGCAGCAGCTCATTTGTGAATGGAGGGAGAAAAGTTAGCATTCTCTCTGCTGCATTTAACATTGAATTCTGTGGAATATTGAGGGGCCGGAAGAGGTGAGCAGCAATCAGCCAGGCACGGGTGGGGCCAAAGAGCGGTGATTACTACCAGTTCAGCGAACCGATGCTAATAATCCCTAGCAATTCGCCCAAACCGGTTCAAACCGGTCGGATTTCACTCCTAGTTTTGCCACATTTTAGGACCTTTCTTACCACAGTTGTTGAGTGAATGTGGCTTCCCCACTGATTTTGCTTGTCTAAAAGTTACAAAAGATGACCTTGGGACACAGCAACGGTCATAAGTATGAACCAGTTGCCAAGCATCTGAATTTTGATTACATGAGCATGGGGATGTGAAAAATGGTCATTAGTCACTATTTTCAGTGTTTTGTAACTTGGAATGGTCTTTAAATGAACAGTTGTAAATCGAGGACTAACCGTAGAACTATTTCCTTACCATAATTTAAACAATATTTTAAAACTCATCTCATTTGGCTATAAGGCACAATCCTCTATTATTGGTAAATGCTGCTAAGAAGAAGGCCATATATGGTGTAAATATCTGTGTACTCAACGGGAACAAAATGCACATGATTTATTGTGATAGGTAACTCCATTACGTGAGCCAACAACATGGAGTGAGAATTTACAAGGACTGCAAATTTCATGATGTAAGGATAGTTTTTTATCTATTTTCCTTACCTGAGATTGGAGAGTCCTTGGTGCTCTCTTAGTTTGCTTGCAGACATTTCGTTACCCAACTGCAGAGCTTCCAGAAAATTACAGAACTAAAAGTAGAAGATGAAATTATGGTTACATTTGATGTCACAGCACTCTTCACATCCGTAGATCTAGAACTAGCAAAAGAATCAATGGCACCAGTACTACAGAACACACTTGGCCTAGTCAAATACACTAAATATCCAGAATCCTGGCTCTCATTAATTTCTATCTCACTACCTCCTTTCAGTTTGATGGATAGATATACCAACAAATCAGAGAAACATGGGATCACCACCAGTGGTGGTATTCAGCCGGTTCAGACCGGTTTGTGAAAACTGGTAGTGGCGACTGTGGGTGAGCACGTTCCCGCCCACCCATCCTGGTGTAATGCCATCCTATTTAGCCATGTTTTCAAGGCTGGGCACATGCTTGGAAGGTACATGCATGAGCAAAGCACATGTGCGGAAGGCATGCACACACAAGAAGCATGCGTGCACATGCCGGACGAACCGGTGGTAACCATATGTGAAGCCCACCTCTGATCCCCACTCTCAAGATTCATCACAGAGACTGTAATTCAGAGTTTAGCTCTCTATAGGCTATAGCACTCCTATACCTACAACCAAAAATATGGATCCAGTATGAAGATAAAGCCTTCATCGTGATAAAAAAAAAAAAGGAACAACTAGAGAAGACACATTAAATAATAAACAACATGCTCAAAGGCAGGGGCGTCAAAACTTGATTTCATTGAGGGCCGCATCATGGTTGTGTTTGACCTTGGGGGGGGGACAGGGGGAACGTGGCCAGGGTGGGCATGGCCATCTTGATGTCACTTGTGTCGTGGGCACCTGTGGTGTCCCAAGTGCTCTGCCGGTGAAGACAGGCTCTCGAGCTCTGTTTTTGGCTGCGACAGCCTCCTGCAACCCTCTGCCAATGAAAACGAAGCTTGGGAAGGCCACACGCGGCAGGGGTGGGTTCTACTTACCTTTACTACCGGTTCACAATGGGAGCACATGCGCGTGCTCATTTTGCTCTCTCTTGCATGCTTCTGTGCATGTGCAGAAGCTTCTGCACATGTGCAGATCGTCCATTATGACCTCTGGGTGGGTGGACGGAGCCTCCCACCGCTTTTACTACCAGTTCGCAAGAACCGGACAGAACTGGGAGCAACCCACCATTGACACGTGGCCCTCCTGAGCTCCATTTTCACTGGCAGAGGCACCACAGGCCAGTCCATTGCTGTTTCCAGGACGGCCCTGTGGGCCAGAACTAAGCACCCCATGGGCTTGAGTTTGCCACCCCTGCTCAAAGGTATCAAATTCACAATGAAAGAAGAAAATAACCATATCAAGAAAATAACCATAACACCAAATAACCCTTCCTGGATATCCTCGTGACAGAAGAAACTATGATGAAATAGAGACAGAAATCTATTGATATACAACTCACACTGCTAAGCTCCCACTTTGAGGCAGTTGTTGAGTACACTACACTCCCTTCTTGTTTGATACTAGGCATTGCCTTGTGTGGGAGCTTTGGTGGTGCAGTGGTTAGAAGGCGGTATTGCAGGCAAACTCTGCCCGCAGCTGGAGTTTGATCCTGAAAGTTGACTCAACTTTCCGACCTTCCGAGGTCGGTAAAATGAGGACCCAGATTGTTGCGGGCAATACGCTGGCATTGTAAACTGCCCAGAGAGTGCTGTAAAGCACTGTGGGGCAGTGTGTAAGTTTAAGTGCTGTTGCTATTGCTATTGTGTGGCCATTTGGCTTAGCCTGCTGAGAAACAAGATAGCTGGTTTTCATTGAGACATTTCAAAGTGTCACACAGGCTCCTTAGATACACAGGCATACTTGTCTTTTGGAAGACCGCTAGATTAAAAACATGTTCGGTGGCCTTTAAAAAGACCTTTCCCCAAAAATAAAAAAAAATGGCCTCTAGTTTATTTACCTTGGAAAGAGCGTATTGTTGTTCTGTCCCAAGTGACAGCATTAAAGATTTTCTTGCTTCTGATAACAAAAGGTTTTGCACGAGGATACTTTCTACTGCTTTTATTATTCTGGGAAGAAACCACTGTCACTATGCTTCTGGGTGTGACAGACGGTGTCTATATACTACCAGCGTTGTCATTTGCAGCACTGATATATTATGGATATTGGGAGCTGGCTGACATTGATAGGGGTTATTCAAGTCTCAACCAAGTAACAGGAAGACATGTACACCTGTCTAACAGTCTACCAAGATTCTGGAAGACAGGGAAACATCTACCCCAAAATAGGCAGACTGATAGGTTGGTAACGAGGGGATGGAGTGAGTTTAAGTGAAGATAGCTCCCTCCATTGTGCCAGTGTTCTCCCTTCTTCTTTGCTTAGCATCTCTCTTCTTCCCTACATATTTGTTGTGCTGTCTTTGATACAGGCTTATCAGTTTTCCAGAAGACTAGTAGAAATAACTTGAAGGATAGTTATCATCACATTACATCTTTGCCAGGGGTGAAATCCAGCAGGTTCTGACAGGTTCTGGAGAACTGGTAGAAATTTTGAGTAGTTCGGAGAACCAGCAAATACCACCTTTAGCTGGCCCCGGAGTGGGGTGGGAATGGAGATTTTGCAGTATCCTTCCCCTGCCATGCCCACCAAGCCACACCCACCAAGCCACACAATACCCACCAAGCCACGCCCACAGAACCGGTAGTAACAAATTTTAGATTTCACCACTGATCCAACACATCTCCATCCTCCTATTTTCATATCTAATATTCCTGTCTCCTATTTTCCTCACAGCCACCTTGTGAGGTGAATTGAGCTAAGAGAGAGAGAGAGAGAGAGAGAGTGACTGGCCAAGATCACCCAGCTGGCTAAAACAGGACTTGAACTCACAACCTCCTGCTTTCTAGCCTGGTGCCTTCACCACTAGACCAAACTGGTTATAGAACTTTAATGGTTAATGGTGCTTTTAATATTGATTGCTGATGTTGTAGGAGAAGAAACACAACAACTCACTCTCTTAATCTCTGCCCTGAGATTTCCTACAGCAAAGCTGTTAGGACTGGACCAGTTGTGGGCTGCTCCCGGTTCCGTCCTGTTCTTTAGAACCGGTAGTAAAAGCAGTGGGAGGATCTGCCCATCTGCCCGGATGTCATAATTGACAATCTGTGCATGCGCACAAGTGCACGAGCGAAGTGAGAGCGTGCGCTCCCATTGTGAACCGGTAGTAAAGGTACAGTAAGTAGAACCCACTGCTGGACTGGACTACTTGCAAACCTTGTTACTGAGCGGATTAGCATTTGATCCTAGGAAGAGCACACCGGAACTGGTTCCAAGAAATGTGCCATCCATGAATAAAGTCAAGTCATTGCTTTTACTAGAAGACAGGAAATCAGGAAGCCATTTTTGTTAGGACTTATGAAGAGAGTGAACTTGAAAACATTCTGCTACTCTACTACTCTCAGGCTTGCCAATATCTCTGAACTGGATGAAATCCTTGCTAGTTTTTAATTAAATTATGTTATATTTAAGCTTCCAGAAGAAGAAATCGGAACGGAAGGTTTTGTCAATATTAATCCTCTAGCAGTAGTCCTAACAATGACTTTTCTGATTTGGACAGGTCTGGTATCTTAGGGAAGTCAATGGAAGTCAATGATTTACTGATAAATCCACTCATCTATATACTTCATCTATAATCCATCCGTCATTGTCCCACACAACATGTTTGCTTTGCTAAGTGATTCTGGAGTGTAGGACTTAAGAACTACTTTAAGAGAAAGACACGACGTCTCCCAACCAAATTCAAAATACCTTATTTGAAATCATCAGAAAATTCTGATTTATAGGAATTCACCCCAGAAAAGAGCCAATATAGGCTTTTAAAAAATATATTCTATGATTCAGAGAGAGTGATGCACCATAATTTCCAGGCTCTTAACCAAGTTGCCCATACAGAAGGGCATTGGGAACCAGACCAGTGGCTCAAAACACCATTTCTCAGAGCAGTTGCCCAAGACTCAAGGTCTAAGTAGAGTAACACGACCACAGCCTGGATTGACTACAATTCAATGCCACACAAATGAATCTGTATGCCTGGTGCTAGACAAAGTCAAGAGTACACTAAAGACCTTCCTTAGGAACTCAGGAAGACAACACTGGAAGTCAACTGAAGGCAGCCCATGCAAATGGTCATCACGTTTGCCATATGTGAAGTTGATACATGGTCCCTGCTGCTGTTTTCTACATAAGCTTGAATCCCTTCAGGCTGATAATCACAAATGATTGTATATGGGTGGAACATAGAATCACAGGGCTGGAAGGAACCTAAAGGTTTTGTAGTCCAAGCTCCTGCTCAAAGCAGGAGTTCTTATACTATCCTGGCCAAATGGTTGTCCAATCCACTCTTGAAAACCTCCAGTGATGGAGCACCTACAACACTCAGGGCTGTGACTCCTAAACTGGAATAGTGGCTCCAAAAGATCTCCAGAACAACTTCAGGAGTGCAGTGGAGTGCATGGAGGAGTGCAGTGCAGTGCAGTGCAGTGCTAGGAACCGCTAAGATCCTGCACAGAACTCTCAAATTCTCTGGCCTCTGGTAGAGGATCCAAGATTGAGGAAGACAGGTACCACCCACCATATGGATGAGAAGGAATATTTTTTTTAGTTTTAATTATGCATGCAATGGGACACGATGGCTCAGTGGCTAAGCCCCTGAGCTTGTTGATCGAAAGGTCGGCAGTTCAGCAGTTTGAATCCCTAGTGCCGTGTAATGGGGTGAGCTCCCGTTACTTGTCCCAGCTTCTGCCAACCTAGCAGTTCAAAAGCACGTAAAAAATGCAAGTAGAAAAATAAGGACCACCTTTGGTGGGAAGGTAACAGTGTTCTGTGAGCCTTTGGCATTTAGTCATGCTGGCAACATGACCACAGAGACGTCTTCGGACAGCGCTGGCTCTTCGGCTTTGAAACGGAGATGAGCACCACCCCCTAGAGTCGGGAACGACTAGCACATATGTGCGAGGGGAACCTTTACCTTTATGCATGCAAATGATACCATGTTTATTCAAAAAGTAAGGAGGCATGGCATGTCTGACTTTAGGGAAATATCATCTTGTTTTTCTTAGTGTGTACTTTCCAGGAAAAATAATGCTGAATTTAATCATAGTCGCCCTTGATTTAAAATTAGAGTTTAGAATTCAGTAGATTCTTTCCTTCTTAAACAGAAACAGTTCTTTTGCCTTACCTATAGTACCAGGAAGTAGGGACTTAGCTTACAGCTTCTATTAGCTATAGCCAATATGGCCAATGATCAGGAAAGGCAGGAGCTGGAGGCCAAAACAAATATAACTGTACTGCCTGCGGTCTGATCTAAGCATAGTACACCAAATTGTCTGCTACAATGTCTTGCCTGTCAATGACTTCTTCAGCTTCAACCACAATAATACACGGGCAAGCAATCGATACAAACGCAAGGTAAACCGCTCCAAACTCAACTGCACAAAATACGACTTCAGCAACAGAGTGGTCAACGCCTGGAATACTCTACCCGACTGCATTGTTACAGCCTCAAACCCTCACAGGTTCAATCTCAAACAGTCTACCCTGGACCTCACCCCATTCCTAAGAGGTCCGTAAAGGTGGCGTGCATAAGCGCACCAGTGTGCCTACTGTCCCTGTCCTACTGTCCCCATTTATTTGTATATACTTCCTTTGTTCATGTTTATGTTCATACCTATACTTGTTATCTTGTACATGTTTGATAAACAAACAAAATAAAATAAATAGGAACCAAGGTAGAAGACCAGAAACTAGCTCCTTCTCTGCTCTTCTCTTATATTGATACTTATAGAAATATTTTTATTGGATTGACATAGCGGTATTATAATTCTGACTATCTGATTCTTAACGTAGCTCTACAGATGCAGTTGGTCATAATTAAAATAGACTTAATGAGATCATTGAGACTTACAATTAACCCTAACTTACTTGATTCTGATGGGTCTTTCAAAAACAATGACTTATGTCCTATATGGATGTGCAGGTTGTTACTTGTAAAGCAGGGGTGAAATCCAGCAGATTCTAACAGATTCTGGAGAACCGGTAGCAGAAATTTTGAGTAGTTTGGAGAACCGGCAAATAACACCTTTGGCTGGCCCCAGAATGGGATGGGAATGGAGATTTTGTAGTATCCTTCCCCTGGAGTGGGGTGGGAATGGAGATTTTGCAATATCCTTCCCCTGCCACACCCACCAAGCCACGCCCACAGAACCAGTAGGAAATTTTTTTGGATTTCACCCCTGGTGTAAAGGCAATCTTTCTAGTGCCTACTTCTTTATATTTACTCAAAAGGTCTGACACAGGAATCTAATTGCTTTTGCTGAATGTAGTTATCAAACTTTGCTGGAAGCTTTGTCTTATTGGGGTTCCTGATGCTTTAAAACTCTTTGGCTGCATTCAGACAAATATGGCTTAATTTTTTTTTTCAGGGCTCTTGAATAAAGACGAGGTGATCAAATCTGGAAGGAAGCAGGGCAAAACCCATATGAATTTCAAGTGTCAGAAGAGAGCTAAGAAATAGCTCTGGAACTATTTTCATTTAATAGGTTAATAACTATTTCATATTCATGACTTTCTTCTCATGAATATATTTAAGGCAGCCTTTTCTAATCCGGTTCCATACTTCCCTGGACCATACTACCCATCATCTCTAGTAAGTATGTCCAGTGGTTGGAAACACTAGCTAAGAAGAAATGAAGTAAGATGCTAAAGAAGAAGCCAAGGAACAGGCTCAGATACATATGCCAGGGTTATCTGATATTTATTTCATTGGGTCAAAGAAAAAAGAAAAGCATTGAAAAGGAAGATAAGTCAACATTTTCAAACAGAAAGTAACATCTCCTAAAATGCATATGGACAGATATGCAGTAGGAGATAATTCTCCTGATGAGGAATGGATAACCAGTAGCTATTTTACAAGCTACGTATGCAAGATATGTTTGGTGAGTCAAACTTTCCATCAAATACTTTGAGGAGAAGCATCTGAGAAACTGAAACACCTCAGATTGATTCTGTTCAACGAAGCCCTGAGTTATTTTAGAGAAGGAGCGTTCAAGTGTTCCCAAAGTCCTGTGGAAAACCTGGGTGGAAATAGCATAGTCTGTCCTTCGCTTCTCTTCAACCAACCAAACAGACAACTTGACTTTTTTGGGGGGAATTTCCCCCCTCCCCCACCCCGTCTCTGTATCTAGTGCTTATTAATCATTTGTAGCGTCATGTCATCCCATGATATTTGGATAGGGGCCTTGCTCAGTGACCATTATTAGCACACCCCCATTTTAAATTTACCTATATTAATAAATACATTCTATCCATAGGCATATTATGCAGCCTTCTCCCCCACCCCAACCCCCGTCCTCCTTGGTGCAATATTACCCTAAGCATCTCCTCTCTCTCCCTGTATACAGGACCAAAAGTGCAGGCACATCATTTATTGATAAGACAAAAAGAATGTAATGAAATTATCAATGTTCTTGAATTAATTATGAACATGATTAAGAAAGCTAAAATCTCAGGAGCCAGGATCTCATTACCCATTCAGTCTTAGGGATTGCTTTCATTCAGCACGGCAAAGAGGCTTGGAACAGTCCCACAAAACTGCCGCTCTCTCCTCTCTCTCTCTCTCTGTTTTTATTATTGTTATTATTATTTGTGGTAGCAAAAGGGTTTTATTTGTTTTCTTGCTTTGCATTCCTTCTTGAAACGATTCCTTTCCATGCATGGTCTTCCGAAGGGCACGCATCTTCCCTGCGCCAGAAAAGGAACAATTGCTGGGGCCTAAATAGCATAATGAGGAGGTCTCCGAGCTTCCCGTCGTAGGGCAGCCTTGTTTGATTTGCATCTCATAGGAGCTCCTCAATATCTCTTCAAGGTAAGTTTGATGATGGAGCAAGAAAACAGGAAAAAAAAAAAAAGCAAGTTCGTCCAAATTGTCTGCAGCAGCTCTCTATCCTGTCAGATTCCCAGTCAGCTTAGAGCATTAATGACATCATTATTGTGCTGTCTAAACTATGATTTAACTTTACATATCTTTCCCACTTTGGGGAAAAAAAAACTAATCCTACTCCGTTTTGTTTTGTTTTTTTAAATTAGTGCATTGAGCACTTTTCCCCCCCTTTAAAAAAAAAAAATCACATTTCTATAACTTTAAAACTGGGAACTGCAGCAGCTGCCGACTGGACGAGAGAACTGGAAAATGCATAACTGCGATCCAGAAGTGGTAATTGGGTTATGAATTTTCTCCCTTCTGTTGAAACGCAGTCACGAGCATCTGCCACCTTCGTTTGTTAAAAGAGCACAGAAAGGAACACTTCAATACAACACCTTCTTTTCTTTGCTCTTTACAAGGCCCTTATGAATTAGTGCCTGGTGCAGAGTTTGGCCTGAAAAGGATTGTCTGATGTCATCTAGCAAGTAAATTTGGACAATTACCCAAGTGATTTAAGGTTATTGTCATAAAAATCAGTGTAAAGGGTGGGGGAATGAAATTTAAATCACATCCAGTGGGTACTGTCTGCTCGGTTTTTGCTGTGGAACAGGATTTAATCTTGAATACGTCGCCGAGTCCAACACTTCTGGACTTGCAAAGGAGAAAGCATTATGGGGAATGTGAGGGTATCTTGCATTTTGGAAGAAGGGCATTAAAACGCATCCTTCAGATTGTTTAGCAATTGCTTTGTGGAATAAGCAAGCCTGACTGAGTGCAATTATTTTCCACGTTAGTTGTTAGACGGATAGCTTAACTACCCACTGTGCTAGAGAGAGAGAGAGAAATTAGATTCCTCACCTAATTTGCACAGATGGCACTCGCTGGAAAGAATAATTCTTAACCCAATGCAAAGACATAGCCTTAATGTCTCCCTCGCCATATCACCCTTTTAAAATATGACACTAAATAGGGTGGCATAATGCAAATGCCTTCATCTTGGCAACCACAATGCCTCACTATTCCTAGAAACTCATAAGCGGGCTAAATATTGTCTGAAAAACCGTTCTAAAAAACTGGATGACTGATATGACTAATATCAGTGTAGGAAAGCAACAGGGAAATACTAACTTTAGGAATGCAGTTTCTTTATTGAGCTGAGGATTACAAGCTTCAGGCGTTTCTAGATTTTGATCAGTGAAAAGCTTAGAAATATTACCGGGAGTTGTATCATGTAGGTATGCAATATGTGTTTTAAGAAGTCCCTTTGAAGGAATTTCAAATGCAGGGGTGGCGATCGCAATTTTAGATGCGTTTCTTTTCAGAATAAATACAAATGCTGCGAAAGGAAACCCCACTGCACCCCCACCAGAATATTTGAGAAAGAGCAATTGCATATATTCTTTGAAGAAAAGTTAAATGCATTATAGGGATCGGGCATTCAGTTCAACTGGCAGAATGATGGGCAGCAACATAAAAATATGTTGAATGTAGCCAGTCGAGTCTGCATTAAATTATATTATTGTCAGTGACAAGAAAAAAGAATTTCCTATATAGAAACCTCACTCTCTACTGATCATACTTCTGCATGGGTAGTTCCTCTTTAATCTCAGATCTATTTAGTTTCCTTCCTTGTTCATTTTCGCAAGTTTTGCACTTCAACGAGTTGTGGCATTTTTCAAAATCAAGATGAGGACAGCCAGAGAAGTTATTGGTGTTTGCTTTTTTTTTTTAAAGAAAAATGTAAAATACAACAACTTCCTTTAAATATAATTGATCATGCTCTCATTTTGAAGATACTTCAAACAAAGGATCATGTTTATGAATGCAACTTTCCTCAACCTGATGCCTGCAGGCATTGGAATTATAATTCTTACCCAGCATAATGGGAGATGAAATTACAGCACATACAGGTGTCGCTAGGTGTAATGCTTTTGGTAGAAAAATCAATTACCTGTGTAGGGTGGAGTAGAAGCCTAGCAGGACATATAAACCAATGTTGTATGGACTGTAATGTCTTCAATGGGAGTCTTTCATGATGATCAGAGTTTCTGTGCCATGAATAACATGTTCCTTTATCCAATGAAAAAAGAGAATTATATGGAGAAGACAATCATTTCTAAATAAGGAATTTGGTAAATGGGAATTTCAATGGTTGGTAGGTAGCAAGAGTATTTCCTCTTTTACCTGGTGGCTCAGCAGACTAAAAACATTGTGATTAATACCAGCTGTCTGCAATTACTGTAAGTTCTAATCTCACCAGGCTCAAGGTTGACTCAGCCTTCCATCCTTTCTAAGGTAGGTAAAATGAGGACCCAGTTTGTGGGGCAATAAGCTGACTTTGTATAAATATACAAAAGTATGAAGGCTATTGCTTAACGCATTGTAAGCCACCCTGAGTCTCCAGAGAAGGGCGGCATATAAATCAATTTTTTTAAAAAAATTATGCTATATAATTAATACTTCTTCAGCGAATAGTAGCTATGTACTAAAGAAAAAATATCTAGTTTTTTCCTTCACCCTTAAGATGTATTGAGAAATTGGAATTCAAATCTGACATGATTCATAGCTACAAATATTGTGATATATACATACTTCTTGAAACTTCATTAACCGATTTCACACCATCCAATTAATGACCTATCTGGGTGGAAACAAGCGGAAGCATGCAGAATCCAGAAATATGCTCGTGGTCTGAAATAAACACATGTGTTTGGATACCATTTATCTACCCTGTTGTAAGCGGAACAAACAGTTGAAAGTTTTCATCTCCGCAACTAATCCCATCATTTCAAGCCGTAGATTGAGGTTTGCATGTGCTTCCTTTAGAAAATGGCATTGGGAATTTAGTTATTATCTTTAATGCATAACAGAGTATTTCAAGTTTAGGGTTGTTTGTGAAAATGGAGGACTTTGCATTTAGCCTGGTTTATAGTCACATTCCAGCAGGTAAATTAAAGGTAGCATGAACAACATCATGTTATTCAGTTTTTGTGAGGATTGTGAAATTTGGGAGGCTGGTGACTAATCATGATAGATTAAGCACAATAAGAAACTTAGAGCGTTATAGAGGAAATAATAAGAGCAGGCTCTTTCTTTCTATTTTCTACAGATTGATCCCAAAACATACAATTATATATCTAGACATACCCCAAAACAGTACAGATGTTGCTTTCTGTTTCTGTCTATGTATCTGCAAGTGTTGTGTGTATTGCTAGATAGAATAGATCATTATAAATGTTGAAGGTATTGAAAATTAAAACCTAGTGCAATATTTATATTTCCTGTTAATAAATACAAATGCTCATTTGATTCAAGAAAGGCTTATTGAATTTGATTGGTTTACTTCAAAGCCGATAGACATGATCAAAGCCAAAAAAAAAAAAAATCTTCACTCACATTGTTAAGGTGGTGATAGAAATACTATGGGTTGTTATTTTTTAAGGTTCTGGTATGAAAATTCTGTTGGGTTTGTTCCTGAAAACAAAGAATATGTTTAAATGTAGGCTAATAAACAAATGTAAACATGGAATCCATAAAATATATTTGGATGTTAGGCTCTCCCTCCTGCCAAAATTAAGAGTGGTGGCTTTGCAAAAGAGCAAGAATGATGGTTTTTGCACTACGTAAGAGCACGGAGCTGTGTTTACCCATTTGGATTTGAATGAAAGTTGAGTTGCCATTATGTACAAACTTATGCTTCTCCCTTTGACCAGCTGCACACTCAATAGAGCCTTTATTAATTGCAAAGGGCAAACATTGTGCTTTTTTTTTTACATCTTGGTTCATAATTATGCTCCTTACGCTGCAAGAGACTCGATTTTAAATATATCATTGCTATGAGCTTCACTCTCAAGCCAGGGAGAATTACTATTCATTCTTTTACAATTTTGATAGGCAGATTAAACAGCCTCTCTGCTCTTTTGTTTGGGAAAGATATTGCACTGTATCTATCACGTTGCTCTTTTTAAAATCCTATCCCTCTCCCCCATTTCGTTGCTTTGTTACTCTACTTCTGTATGTGGTATATTTCACTAAGGGAAAAAAGAAAAGGCAAGTTGAGACAATAGAAGGAGGGAAATACAGAAAGTCAGGCCGGCTTATGAGTCAATGCATGATGCTTATTTAGGGACTTATTATTGCTTCGTCAAAAGGGAAAGTGCTTCTGAAACTTGGGTTTTTGCTCAGAATGGGTTAAAAAAAAAACCCTATGTTTGAGATTGATTTAAATCAGTAATGGATCTTCTCATAAAGCTGCTGTTACTAGATACTATGCTGCTATCTCAGTCCTTTGATAGCACAGATAAGAATTGCTTACCATGGAAGATGCTCCTAAAGGACAGATAGCGTTTCCTGCACCTTTGGGAGTAGAAACGCCAAATTGCTGGATCAGGAATTTTTGCTAACAGCAAGTAAATTCAGGCCTTATCAAGTTGCAGCACCAACTGCATTCTTGTTTTATTATTCTCATTAGAGATTTAAGGACTAATTCCAGTTGTTAGTACTTAGCAGTTTAATGTTTTCCATAGATAAGAATTAAGATTCTTCTGGGTTTTTCTTTAAAATTTGCCAAAGCCTGCAGAATATAGTCAGGAAATGGACGTGGATTAAATGCATGTCCTCAAGACCGTTTCTGGAAAGCATATCATGCTTGTAGCATTAAATCCAGCAACTTTAAATGGATTCTTTAAAATAACCTGGGGATTTTAATAAATACAAGAGATTTTGCTTCCTTTCTGAGGGGAAAAAAAATGCAGAAATGTTTATGGAATGTCTGTAAAATAAATTTGCAAACTTTAGAAATTAGATTAGGTACTTGAAAAGATGGCCCAGGTCCAACAAATAGTTTACCAACTTGTTTTACTTGTAATATTGGTTTCCTTATGATGACAATTGAGAAGTTTCAGCATAATGTAGCTAAGGATTTCAATGTTATATTCCTTCAGAGGCTTGGAAATGACAAATGCAACAAAGTCAAATTAATAACAATATGAGTTGCACATGAACTCAAAATTAGCAATAAATTAATAAAACAGATGTTTTGTATCAATATTTTTGAATGACTAGAAGGAGCCCACAATATACAGAGATACGAGTGATCTCCGACCTCCGGACTTTTCGTCGGGCCCTAAAAACTTGCTTTTTTCAGTTAGCCGGTCTGTCTTGATTTTAGGGTTGGTTTTAAAATTTTGATACAGATTTTAAATTGACAAATTTTAAATTATGGGCCAAATTTATTAATTATTTTAAATCTATTTTTAATTGCAATGTTATGTATAAATGTTTTTATTTTGGCTGTTCACCACCCTGAGTCCGAAAGGAGAAGGGTGGTATAGAAGTTTGAATAATAAATAAATACTGTAGTGTAAAATGGAAATAAATTGGTCTATCTCCTACTTATTATACTAGACAATATTTATTGTTGATTAATCATCCAATTGTATTCTGCATTTTCATTAAAGGATCTGGGAATCTTTTCTTTTTTAAAAAAAAAAAAACACAAAGATGGTGAATGTCTGAACATTTTTGAAAAACTCTGATGTAACCCGAATAGTCCATCAGTTTAAATCATTCAGTCTATTAAATTTATTTGAAATGTGCATATTATCAGATATCATTCTAGAAATTATGTTGAGATGGAATATGCTTTTATAATGTTTAAAACATCCTTTCGATTTAATAAAGAAAAGTTAATCTATTTTTACTAAAAACTTTATTTTTAATAGTTGGCCTTTTGTTCCTTGTTGTAGTAAAAGCAATGTAGCAGATCAAAGCTCTATGCCCCATCTATTAAAATTTGGTATCTATCTATCTATCTATCTATCTATCTATCTATCTATCTATCTATCTATCTATCTGCCATGTATTCCCGAAAATAAGACCCAGTGTTATATTTTTTTGAGCCCTGAAATAAGCACTTAGCCTTATTGCCATGCGCTCAAAAGCTCGATTGCGCTTATTATCAGGGGATGTCTTATTTTAGGGGAAA